>NW_007579039.1:183775-201285 GCF_000690725.1 Stegastes partitus | reverse complement strand
ATCAGGGCCGAAAGGTCAGGCAGAGTGTGATCAGTGACCCGGAGCTGTTAGCGGGAGGCGGCTACGCATTCAGGGAGGGGAGGAGGGTGTGTGTGTGTGTGCAGACTTGTATTACTTGTGTTGTGTGGACGTAAATATGCGTTAAATCCAAGAGAGGGGACTCAGTTTAAGGTTAGAGTGGTTGATGAGTAACTATTAGTAGATATGGTTGGGTTAATTCTGCAGGAAGTGAATGTAAGTCAGTGTAATGTCTTCTAATGTGATGATTCAAAGAGACGAATATAAGAAAAGCAGTTTGTGTCTGTGGTAAGTTAGAAAACAGAAACTCAAGGAACTGTGTGTTTTAGTTTGTGTATTAAGAGAGCAGAGAAAGTGTGAGATAAAGCTCTGTTTGTGTGTTGGTTTATGTGACAGATGAGGCATTATCGCCGTCCTTTCCAAACGTGTTCCGACCGGCCCGAGACGCCGACACGGCAATTACAGCGCAGCGGCCATCAGGGGTCAGAGAGCAGCCGGGTCACTTCGGTTGACTTCTGAGGACCCGAGCTGTTAATTAGCGAGAGAGAAAAACGTGGCGGCCACCGGCTGTTATTTTATTACACGTTCCAGCAGAATGTTCACTTGTGTTACCCAGAGGTTAGCTAGCTCCCTTTAAAGTTTGACATTTATACACCAGAAAAGTGCTCGAGCACACCAAACACTCAGCACGAGACGCCTCTGCTCTTATTTACTGCTTAATTAGAGTTTAAATAGTGACTTTTTCTAAAGTAAAATCACTGTAACACACACTAGATAAGACAAGATTAGAAAAGACTATAAGGGGATAAAGTGACACGTTATAGCAGCGACATACATTATGACTGATTACAGTTATGTATTGAACACTTGAATAAACTCTCTGATTAAACCCCTAAAACCATCTCTGTGCATGTTAGTTGCACATTTAGCCTGTTTTTTTTTTTCAAAATTAAAATAATCACTTATTGCTTTAAAGTGGCTTAAGTGTAGCTCTGCACTGCTTCCTTCTCCACAATGTGCAGATTTATGAAGGTAAAAACCAGATTTCCACTGCAGGGAGGCTTTTATTCTCTTTGGTCAGCTGCATTATCTGGGATGGACAGGACTATGTGTTGTACACTGCAACAAAGAGTGTTTTATCTCAGGATTTACTAGCCCAGGATTTTTTATAATTTAACTATATATATATATTAAGTCTGATTTACACAGAATTAAGCAACAGAGGATAAAAGTAACAACACTGGTCAGCACTATCATAGAGAGACTGGGTTTATCTGATTAAAACATGTCACTCTATTATGTACTAATACATTTATTCACTAGCAGCATATTTTGTAAATTTTAAAAAAATCTCTTCTATGAATTGCAAATAAATTAAATGTTGAAGGTGTCTCTGTCAATGAGTGGGCAGGTTTCAGAGAAGTTATTTCTGAAGAGGATTAACAGTTTCATGTTTTTTATTTTTTTTCTCCTGCATGCTGTATTTCTATATTGTCAACCTTTGTATTTATTGCTTGTTGTTTAATGCTTTTATTGCTTTGCTTTTATCCTGTGAAGCGTCTTTGAGTTCTTGAGAAGCGCTATACAAATAAAATGAATTATTATTGTTATTATTATAATAAAACAAAACAGAGTTTTCTAGATTGTATTTGTTTACAGAAAACCAGATTTCAGTTATCCACGGGTATCAACAGAAAAACAGAGAATATTTTGCCTTAATTTGAGAAATTTTTTTTTTGTATTTTAGTATTTATTTTATTTATTAAATTGTTGTTCCATGCTGTTTTCATTCTGTACAGCACTTTGGTCAACCCCGGTTGTTTTAAATGTGCTCTATAAATAAAGTTTGAGTTGAGTTGAGTTGAGAAATGAAGTCAACAAAAGATTATAAATTTAATGTCATAATGGAAAATAGAGATTTAACAGGTTTATGAAAGATTGTGAAGATAAAACATAGTTTTTGTAAAGAGAGTTGTTTGCATTGTGCTCATCACTAACAATCTATTTCATATGCTGGTAAATGCAAATATGGAGCTCTATAAGCCACTAATGGAGCAACTGATCGATTGTGTTGGAGGAAACCAAAACGTCAGACGTGACAGTGATGAAGGACAAACTGTCGGGTCAACACGGTGAAGAGATCCACAGTGTTTCAGTTTCAACCACTGTTGGTTCAACGAGGACTTTCTTTTAACAACAACAAGCTCAACATCACACATCTGTGCAAAACATGCCGGCAGCATTTCAATATGCAGCTTTCCGTGTGTGATTTCTTCTATCTGCCGGCCGGCTTTTGAATGCTCATTTGTTTTCTGCTGTTAAACTGAGGCGGCGACACAAAACAGAGATCAAAGATTGCATGTGAGCTAAGCCGCTTGGATTCCAGCCATCATATTAAGATAATCTGCTGATATTTGTTCTCATTTGTGGCAGGACAGGAGTGAAAAAAGAACAACAAAGATGAAGGGGATGATATTTCTGTTGCACCTTTTGTCGCTGTGCTCCTATTTTGCAGGGTTTGCTCGGAGCCTTGAATGAAAAAAGTGAAAATACACGCATGTTATGTGTCTTCTGCATCCTGCACCAAGTAGAAAATGAGAAGGATTTCTTGTGTAATATATTAACTTTTCACTTGAACAAACACCAACATTACCAAGCTGGAGGGTTTGATTTGTACGCATTTATCTGCGGCGCACTTTAACCGAAGTCGTCCAACACACTGGCAGATATGAACAGTATTTACCACTCGTATGTGATTATATCTCAAAATGCTACATGGCTATAATCCTCACACTCCACACGCTGCACAAAAAAGCCATCCAACACCATTTTTTAAAAATACCACACTGCAACACTCCCATTACCAATAACCTCAGCAAACACACTCCTTCTTCACATGGCCAACCCCACTATCACTGTATTTACATTACCCAAAATAAATGACCCTAATCGAGTGCGGCCTGCAGTTCCTAAATCACCGAAAACAGCCATTGCAGCCTGACAACGTGTTCAATTTTCCAGCCGCCTCACCTCATTTTTATTCTACATGCAATGTCCAGTGTCATGGAGCAGCGGTTTGGAGCCCGAGCACGAGGAATGGAAAGGAAAGGAAAAGGAGGAGGGGGCAGAGAGAGGGAGAGAGCAGAGGCCTGCAATGGTTTAAAGCACCATGCATCTTTTCTATCTGACGGACTCCGCTGGTTACCGAGTCGATGGTTCACTGGGCCATGAAGGAGCCGATTTGTTCTCCTCCCCGAGACGAGCTCTGGATCCAGCGAGGAGAAGAAAAAAGAAAAAAAAAAAAAAATCCATCTTAACAAGTCATTTAATCTGGAGTCGTTTATATTTGTCTTGAAAAATAAAACGTGCAAATGCAGATTTCTTCAGCACATTTGCTTTGAACAAACAGATTACTCTACAAGGCCACTGGAAACTTTCCATTTGATTAAAGGGAATTCTGGAAACAGGCTGCTGAAGTAGAAACACACTGAGAGTGCAGCTTGTTTGAGGATTTGGGTTTTCAATCAACTGTTGTTCATTCACGTTGCTTTGAAAGATGCTGGAATTTAGTAAACTTGCTAATTAAAACAGGATTTGAACTCTCAGCACTGAAAGACTTCTTGTTTGGCCGTCCAGAGAGGCGCCACATGTAGATATAAGACACTGAGGTGGCGTTGGTGGACGGAGACCGCCGTAAATCATTCGACACCTCGGTCTGAACACAATCTGATGAAAACAGGGGAGCTTCCTAGAAAGTGCAAACAACTCTGAGAAACTGTGTCGGATATCAAATCCAGACATCTTCAGAAAAAGACCTGAAACGTTTAAAAATGACTCCGTGCACAAGATTTGTGATGAGAAAATAAATTCACAACTTCATTTCAAGAAAGGATCATTTTACTGGAAGTGTATAAAAGCCGAGGAGATGATGTGTACGAAAAATATTATAACTGAGACTTTAACGCATTCATTTTGATTAATTAATTACAGAAAAAATAACGTGTTAAAAAAATAACGCATTTAATTTCTAAGTTCCCTAATTTCCAACACACTGATGCACACACTCCAGCCTGGTAGGTGGCGCTAGTGCACTTAAAGTTTGTTTGCCAGCCATGAAGAAGATGCACAGGATGCACCGAGTGGCGTCAGCGCGCAAGAAGGTTTGGTGAACAGTGATGAAGATGCTTTCCTTGGTTTGTTGGACGGAAAGTTTATTTTATTTTATTTTATTAAAAATACTTCCTAATGGCAGCTTGGATGAGAGCACGGTTGTGTTCAACTTGTGCCACAAAGAGTTTTAACACAAAAAGTCTTAAAATGTTGAAAAAAATGGCCATATTTGCACTCGTGTGTGAATGTAGGAGATAAACTCCACAGAAATGAAAAATAAACGTTTTTGTTAGGTTCACGCCAACCAACATGTATTTGAATTGAAAAACGTTGCTTATTGTATAAAACATTGCTGTTTGATAAAAATGTGATGAATTAATTAAAAATTTAACTATTTAACTATTTAATTAGACTTTTATTTTTCTGGAATTGCGCACCACGGCTAGTATGAACCCAAAGAGCACCACAGTCTGTTCTGAGCGGATTTTCACTACATTTACTTTGAAGCGCTGATCTCAGACGTTGTAATGTCCAGTCATACATGCTCTACCTGCTTCTTTCAGTTTAGCTATCCAGGCCTTACATCATCTGATATCTATAGATCTTTAATTTAGCCTTTATATCAATGAAAAAAACAATTTCCTATTAAATTGTTATGCTTTGCCATGTGGAGATATCTTTTCATCATTTTGTAGGTATTTTGAAATCAGCCTAATGAGAACCACAACAGAAAGAAAAATATGTGCAGTGAGCTCATGGAAATGCATTAATTTATTTATTGTAGTGTTCACATACAGTCGCCTCCTTGCAGAGGTGCCAAACCAAGCAAATGTTTGCCCCCAACCCCATAACAAGGCGCCCCCAGGGGCCACTTTAACCAGGGACCCCAGGAGTCTGGGATCAGCACTGCATCACATGACCTCTTGACCACAGCTTTTGTTCATTGCAAAGCAGCCAATCCATTATTTTGTCTTTATTTTTCATACAGTCGGGTGTTTTCTCAGAACATTTGTTGGAGACGAAGCAGAAATTTGTTCAGTTTCAAAACTGGAATTCTCTGCACATAAACAGCTGTCATTGGGGGATTTATGATGTTTTTTTTTTAATGCAGTAGGTCTACATTTTGAAATAATAGGGACTTAGTGAGTTATTCCACTGAGAAGCATTATTGTAAAAATGAAAGAAGAAAGAACAGAAGTAGTAAGAAAAACTTTCTTCATAATGTGATTAATTTAGTATGTACTATACTAACATGCATATTTACAAAGTTCTAGTTATGACCTTTGTTGTGACATTATATTTATGCAACACATTCATGTTTATGCAGCTCGTTTGTTTCTATGCACGTCATTTGCCCTCGTTGGCCGCCGGAGATTTGGATGCAAAGTACGTCCTTTGGGCACCAAATGCAACAAAATGCAGACTTTCACAAAAAGCTTTTTTCAAACATCAAGTATATTTTTTATGGTCTTAAATTAAATTAGAAAATTAAACAGGACTGGATCAGCTAGACTAGCAGCTCAGTGATGCTTTGAGCTAAATGCTAACCCCAACATGCTAACATCCTCCCAGTGCTAAGATAAAATAAAAATACAATATCAGCATTCTGTGGACCTGCATGTTGTTGCTGGAGCTGCTGAGTAAACATGTTTTTATTGATATTAGTATATTCCCCATGTTTAGATAATATTCTAGCATGCTAACATCTAATTAGCGCGAATCACAATTGCCTTTATGACTTGAAAATGCTGCTTTAAAAACGGTTGGAGATCACCAGCATTTATCCTGAATGCCACCACATTTCTTTGTAATCCATCCAGTGGCTGCGAAGTCAGTTCAGGGAGGAAACCAGAAGAATGCATCCTCCAGAGGATGTACTGACAGAAAGTCATTGCATTCTCTGCAAAAATTCAGAAGCTTTTGAGATATTGGAGTCTGGATCAGAGCGGTTGACCAGTCAAACTACCACAACTTTAGCATTGCAGATATTTACAGTAAGTCACCTCTAATCCACCTGCACTCTGACCAAGAAACAGTACAAACAGCAACAACTACATTTGACTCGTTGTATCATCGAATGTGGACTATTTTCCTCAGTCTAGTTAAGATCTAACCACTTTTAGCCCACCTAATTTCAGCACTCCAAATGCATCCATCCACTCGGAGAAGCCTCCTGAGGGGGAAACAGGAACACAGCTGATTAACTGTGGTGTTATCTTTGTGTTCTGAGGCCTAAACAGGCAGAGAATGAGTCATTCAGAAAGCAGTCGGTCTGTCAGCGGAGACACTGTCGCTCCATCACATTGATTACTTGGTCAGACCAGACGATTGTTTACAGGTCAATCAATAGCCAGCGCAAATTGTAATCACAACTAACACACACAAATGAATGAAAGCAGCCATTCATTCTGTTCATTCAGGAGTTTAGGAAGTGCGGCAAACATGCATGAATCTATACATCAATGCGTCACATCCGAAGCAGGTCAGCTTGTGTGTGGGCGAGAACGTAAAAACACATGTAGACGTCCACCCTGATCAAAAGGTGTCATAGAAAACAGTGTGTTGCCATGTCAGCCCAGCAGCTCGGTCTGAACGTGGAGCGCTCGTATTCATCCACAGCTGAACTCACATCTCTCTCTCTCTCATTTAAATCTTGCAATTATACTTCACAATCCAATAATTATCGAACAGCTTCTCTTTATTTATGTACCAATCTGGGTCGGACTGGATTTGTGCTTCTTTTAAACTGAATGAAGTGCAAACGGCTCTCAAGCGAGATTCTATTATTCCCTTTGGAGAAATTAAAGCTGTATTACGAGATGTATTTTACAACTCTCGCAATAGTTGGTATTTGGTGGAAAGCAGCTGCTCATGGTTGTCTGACTTTCCATTTATATTTTTCTATTTAACAGTTATCCTTGCACACCGGTTGCCCGGCGCTATCGATTAAAGGAAGAATCTACCGTAGGCGAGGTGCAGGCTCGTCTTTGCAGTGGGATGAGCTGCATGAAAAACGGGGCCTTCAAGCACATCTGTGAGCTTTTATCTACTCACCAGCCATTGATTCTGTAAAGACCTTTATTAAAGTTTACTGTGAACATGTTTGAATTGTCAGTCTTGCAACATCCTCACACTGTAACACTGCAGGTGACGTGTAGCTAAGCCTGGACATGTGGACGTATAAAGAGGTGCTTCAGGTTCAAATGCAATGAAAAATATTTGACTTTTTGATATAAGAGTCAAGCTTCTATACGTAGAATTTCAGAGAGAAATGGTAACTAAAAATCCCAGTTTCTCTCGTGAGCAGTGGAAGGAAACTAAAGATTATAGTCCCAGAAAATTGAAAAAAACTAATTCTTTTTTTTTTTTTTTTAACTTCGGTCACAGTTTTCGTACAATTTAGGAACAGTGGCCGAGGGTTTGTTTACAAAATTCATGCCTCGCCACAAACAAACCATGATTTCTCAGAAACAGAGTCATAATTAAAATTTGTAGCCAAAACATGAACTTGTGAGGTTGTAGTGACATTATTGGGGAGAAGCATTTGGACAGATTGACTGCTCAAAATCCCTGAAACAACGTGCCCCCTTTTTTTCTCATTTCTGGACTCTTTTGCTGTCACAATAAGATTTTATCAGCTGCATGATAATGCCGTCTCTGAAGCCAGAAAACTGAGGGTGTGTTTCTGTTCCACATGTTTTTATTTGTAATCAAAGAGACCGCTGACGAGCATCTGGAACCGATTTATGTTCCCAGTTCAAGAGAAAATGTTGGTGTCAAAAACACAAAACGTGATGAAATGC
The DNA here is from genome assembly GCF_000690725.1 of Stegastes partitus. NCBI lineage: Eukaryota > Metazoa > Chordata > Actinopteri > Pomacentridae > Stegastes > Stegastes partitus. Next base: position 193,354 of record NW_007579039.1, on the reverse strand, counting down.
TTTTGTTTATTAATGTTTTACAAATGAAACTTTCAGAAATTTAACCTTCGCTGTTGACTGGCTGTTACTCAGGACAGGTGACCAATCAGCTGGTGGGGGCGGGGTCACCGAGTTTGACAACAAATAGCGAGAGGCAGCCGCATCAGAGCCAACGCAGCACATTTCTGAAAGCATTTCTCTTATCATTTATTATTTATTACACATTAAAAATAATGCCAATACCGATGATCAGAAAAATGGGGAACAACAGATTTGATAATTGATCGTGCCCTAGCTTTGCGTTCAGCCATTCCAGCTACCTTTTACACTTTATCGACTGGCTTAAAGCTGAAAACAACAGAGTTCCCACATTGTACCACCAAACCTTACAAACAGAGGAGAGAGGCAGAATAAAGGCAAAAGAGTCGATCGATAGTATAGATAGATAAGATAGATAAGATAGATAGGGACTTTATTCATCCCCTTGGGGTGTCCAGCAGCTCGCCCATGTTACATCTGAGAAAAAATGAGGAAGCCAACGTGCAAAAATAACGTGCAAATCATGCTGGTGGAAGAAAAAAGGTGCAAAATTTGCAGGCATTTACAATAAAAGTGCAAAATTGCTTGTGTTTACGAAAAAAGCATCAGAAAGTCTAATCACAGAATAACACTAAGGATTAGATATTTGCTTGTATATTTATAGGTTAATTTTTACAAGAGAAAAGGATTTAAAAGGAGCGAGTTGTAAATAAACAGCACAACAGAACTGCTGTCATTCCTCTGAACTCTTATTTACTGAACAGTCACCTTGGATGCTTTACTAATAGAAACATTAACGTAACTGATCTATTTGATTCGTTCACTTTCGTCTTGTGTTTCTGGTTTTAAAGAAGAAAAAAACAAACAAACAAAAAAACGCCACCTTCAGAAATCTTTAGATACCAAGTATGACTTACGTTACAGCCACACACACACATCATGTGTCAACATGTGGAACTAGACAGATGTGGTGAAACTGAAGACAATGTGGTAAAAGTTACGCTACTTTAAAAAAAAAACCAGAGTGCTGATTTCAGCACAAACATAAATCAACAACAACAAAGCGCTGCTCGTTCTGGATGCAAAATAAAACCAATAAAAACAACCTGCACACAAACAGCCTGGCTGCAGACCGTCACCCTCGGCCACTGGACGTCTTTGAAGTACTTTTGTAAGTGAATTTCATAAGTGTGGCTGAATTGAAAACAGAAGCCTGCAGATCAATATTTGAATAGGAGCTCTTTGGTTTACTCCCATGTGAGTGTGTTCACGTACATGTGTGTGTCTGTGTGTGTCGGGCTGCCTCAGGCGCTGCTAGTGGGACAGATGCCAGACAGTTTACTGTCTGGAATTTGATGGAGTCTGGTAATGTTTTATATGCACTCCTCTCCATGATACATTATGAATGAAGCCCACCTTCCATCAAAGAGACAGAATAACAGGGAGTGGGGTATCAGTTGCACGGACACAGAATCGTGCATGGATGAAAATATTCATTTAATCATTTCATCATACCAATTTTCTTTTTCCTGTTCCAAACAGACACATTTGTACTTCTAAATTAAACGCCCAACCCAGATCTTAGTCTAACCTGAGGCTTGGGAATTAACTCTCCAACTCAAAATTGAGAATTTGCCAAAATGTCCTCTTTCTGAAGGTCTGAAACTCGATTGTTGTCCTCATAAAGACAGACATACCGGCGCACACACTCAGGCAGCAGTAAAATTTTTAACTCATCTGTCAGTTTGACAGTTTTGGCTCACATCTGCACCACAGAGAGTCACTCACACACACACACACACACACACACACACACACACACACAGATAAATACATGCACACACACACGGCAGTAAAATTTTTATCTCATCTCTTATTGAGGCAGTTTATGGTTCAGAAACACACTCACACAACACCTACAGTAACCCAGAGAGAGGGACAGACGTCGCTGGATGATCTCCTCTCACCAAACCCAGAGGTCTCCTATTTCCTCACTTTCCCACAGACGTCTCCTTCAATGATACACTATTGATTTATTGTCCACCACATGACAAAGGGACCGAGCGAGAAGATGCTGAAAGAGGGACAGGAAGATATTGAGCCAGGAAAGAGAGACAGAAAGTGAAAGATGTTATTAATGTTGCTGAACTGTTTGTTGTTGCTGTTGTCACGCTGTCATCCGCACACCTCGGCTGTATTTGTTGACTGACCGTGTTCGCTGTCCGCCATCAATATGGTGTGAAATAGCCGCATTTCTCTTTTGGAGTGTAAATAAAATACACTTTCGGAAAGTTAAATGCTGAGCCACGAAAATGAGTCGCTTCCACCACAGAGCTTTCAAAGGTCGTCAGTTAATGAGTATAAAGCGAATGAATTATTGAGTGTGGGAGATGAGACGCTGGGCAGTGCATTACCGTCTCCTAGGCAACATATTGACTCTTCTGAAAATTAAATTAGGCAGACATCTTTTTAGTTTGCCATTTTTGCTTCTTTGGACTAAAATGTGATGAAGGTCGTTTACATTTACACACTCGTAACCTCATTAGATCACTAGTAATGGAAGACCAGAGCAGCGTTGCAACTCATCCGTCTGAACGTGCTTTCAGACGCCCTGCTTCAGCTCAGCGTGCAGGTCATTATCTCACTCACTGCATTTTTTTGACCTCTTGTTAAGAAGGAACACTACATGTGGTCAGCTCTGTCTCACAAAATTACATTCCTGTACAGTTAACCTACAATCTTAATTATGTTTTGAGGAGAACATATTTTTTGTCGCCTTACATTCTTAATTGTTTCAAATCAACATATCTTTCCTGGTTTTGCTGCTACTGAGTCCAGACTCATCACCCTGGTGACTAGAAAATGGAGGAGAAGTGCCAAACAGGTCAAGAAAGGGCTTTATTTCCACCAAAACTGTGGTATTTTCCGTAGGATAACCAAGCAGTTTTGGTGCCTAAACCTAACCAAGCTTATAACAAGTAGTGAAAGTGTCACACAAAGCGTGACTGTTTCACACAGCTAACCGTATAGTTTTAGTGCTTACACGTCACCTAGTCTCGTTAGCGAGTACATATTGGTCTGGCTCATTACTTTTATGCTATAGCGGCAAAAAATGCTCTGGCTTGTGTGTATTTCTTTAAACCATTGTAGCTCCACGCGGCGGTCATGGGCGGAGCGAAACGAAGAAAGCTTCTTCGATGTTCACTCAAAATATTTGGCGAGTAAAACATTTGCGTGCAGCTATATGAGCACAGTGATTAAAATAAATAGTTCATCTTGAGAAAAACGAACACGGCTGCCCGATCCATTTCCTCTGCAAAACTTGAAACTTTCAGTGCAGTAAGTTGTTGTTCGGAGGCTTCTGTTGTTGTTTCACATTGTGATGAAAGTGGTAACACACAGATAGCAGACTTCACTGATTGGTGCCTTACACCCAAATCCTGCATCTGATAGGTCAGACGACACACAACCTGAATGATGAGCAAAAACAAAACTTGGGTCCTTCATACTACAAACCTTCCAGATCACATCACAGTCTTTCCTTTTGGGGAGAAAATCAGAAAGCACATGAGCATTAGACCAAGATGAGCTGGACTGGTGCAATAATACAGGTGAAAGTTTATCTAATGGCTTTTGTATTGGTGCTGACATATGTGTGTCTGTCAATAGATGTACAGAAAGACTTGGCCATACATCTATGTTAATACTCATTACTTGAAAGTTCCTAAATTATCCCCGATCCTCATCTTAGAATCTGGCTGTGGAGATTGCAGTTTCGTAGTTTAGGTGTAGAATTTTTGAGAGACGAAGTTGACAAATCTGGACAAGATGATCACATGGTACAGTATCAGGTTTTCCAAGTTACAAATCTCAGGATATTTTCGGCTGACCCGGATCCAGTTTGACACCCAGAGGATTGGTTCCAGGATATCCTTCCAGGATAGCAGGAAACGTCACCAGAGGATCTCAACGCTGATTTGCTGTTGCGGCGCAAATGCTCGCTTGAGTTCAGATTTTTCGGCTTGCATGAATGAAGCGTCCAGTGCAAATTTGCATCTTTCGCGCGTTTAACGCAACGAGATTTGTGTCATTCGCGCGACAAACTTGCTCAAATCGTGTCATTCATGCCGCGCTCACATTGACTTTACATGTAAATTATTCGCGCACATGATTTAACTCCCGTCTGGTGTGAACACAGCATCAGGACTTGTCCGTGAATTTTAAGTTAGCATGTGATGTGAATATGTACAGTACATGTATACAAAAAAACTGATCATCTCTGTGGTCTTGTTATAACATACAGCTCATCAGGTAGCCAAATAAACACAAACAGAACCATTGTGTGTTGCAGGCATGCTATCATAAGAGCTTTAAGGTCCTGTATACATTCAGAACTACTGGTTGTAGCACGACAGCATCAGCATCTAAAACCAGAACAAACAAGCATTTTAGCACAGCCGGATCTCCTGAACAGTTTCAACAGCAGGAGCTCACATGCACCAACAGGAAACAACGTGTCACTGGGCCGACGACCAAAACATGGAACAGAACTACAGCTCACACAGATGGAGTGTGATAGTAAATAGCTGCTATATAATAACGTTAAAGGCTTACAAAAACAAATAATGTGCTGCTAATCTGCTATCTGTTGTTTTCCGTGTACAGTTGCACCCCTTTGGCATCTTAAAATGTGTCCAGAAGAGGAAAGAGTTTTTTTTTCCTCAGTTTGACAAATCCCATCGACCATACCTTCACTTCTTTGTGTGTCTGTACGACACATCATGTAGTTCAGTAACATGAAGGATGTGTTTTGCATTTCATATTAGGAGTTTAATGCATTGCTTAAGGGGACAAGAGTTCCTTAAATAGACCTAAATTTGTTCTTTAGCTTTCTATTTATCTTGTGGCTGCATGTACTGTAGGTGTTGTGGGTGCATGTGCAGTTTCAGTTTTATGAATTTGTGTGTTGGACAGATGGGTTTAATTGATTTTCAATTCATTTACATGTTAACAAGAATCACTGGTCAATAAAAAGCAGAAAAAGCAAAAGGCAGTGAGTAGAATAATTGGTACACTTCCATCCAGCTGAAGCCGGTCCGCTGACCTCTGACCTCGTTATAAATAGGTGCACACAAATATTAGTTTAAAATAAAGTATCACACATTTATATTCCTTTAAGAGCAGCAGAAGATTTAGTTTATCCACCACAAAGTGAAAGGGAATGGGTTCCTCTCTTAATATATTTCCTTTTCTAAAACAAACACACAAGAACAACCCTCCTCAACACGCTGAACAGCTCATCTGTCTCAGGGAGTCCAACACAAAATTAGGGCCACTCTCTGCTCCTAGTTGCCAAGGCAACCACTCAGAAATATAGAGGCTTTTCTGCACAGGGACTGGCAGCATGGCCATATTATTTACCTCTGGCTGAGGCTGTAATCCCTGTCACCTACCCACTGTGTTGCAGACTATACCTCTGGAAAAGAACATCCAACCCCCGCAAGCAACAGCACCCCCCCTCTCCCCCCCAGAATGCACACACACACACACATGCACACACACACACACACGTGCACACATTCCCTGCATTGTGGCATTGTGGGTCTCTGGGAACAGCAGGGCCACAGTTACCATGGCGATATCGATAGTTATCTTTTTTGCCCCCTCCTGCACGTCAACAGGTGAGCTCTCTAATGTAAATTACAGATTAACAGATGAGGAAGCATGTGCACATACAATACAAAGCACACACAAATCTGCATATTTTGGCCATAAAATAAATATTTGGATAAATCTATTATATATGTAATGATGTAGATTTGCATAAACACATACATTCATGAAGGAACTTGATATATGTGTAGATATCTATATGTAAATATATATGAATGCAAACAAAAAAAACACAAATTAAGCCTCCCACACAAGAATATCCTGCAAAAATACATACATGAATATAAATATGACATACATGTACACAGAGATGTAGATACATGCAGCACTGTATGCATAAATACATGTGCATGCGTACGTTAGACAACACAATTGTCACACACAGTATGTTGTTTTTATAAGAATTCAAGCACACACCATCTCCCTCACAAAATATACCAACCCCCCCCTCCCCCCTCCATCAGTCAAATCCATAATTGGCCGTCCATTATGCCAGAGTTCATTTGCATGGTTCCAGCTGAAGTGTTTACCAGATGTCTGTGGGTGTCGCTAACATGATTAGGCTGCCGTTCCGCTAATTTATTGGGTTGATCCTCTGGGTGCTCGTCCATCATCAGTTGGATTAAAGGAAACGCTGTGAAACTGCTGCTTTTCACCACAAAACCTGATGTTTGTCAAAGGGACGCCGTTCCGTCCTCGGCGTGTGCAAACGCCGCCGGTGACACATCGTCGTCCCCGTAGAACGTGAAACTCTTCCAAGTTGTCACGGAGTCTTTGCAGCAGTGTAACCATGATGGATTTCTATGTATTTATCATGGTTGGTGATCTAAGTGAGACTGGTTCAGAAATTTTGCAGCAGGACAGAGTTTGATTTGACAGTTTAGAAACACTGAGACAGAAATATTAGGGCTGAGAAGAGAGTGTGTGACTTGGTTTTATATGTCCAGTGCCTACCTACCTGTCTGTGCCTATGCAAAGTGTTCTCCTCCTTGGACGTTTTGCGCTTTCACTGCCTTTCAACATGTAATTATGTCCCATTGAAATTGGGTTTTAATGGACCAGAATCAACAACAACAACAAAGCAAAAAAAAAAATCTCTTTCATGTCAAAATAAAAGCAGATTTTATTTTTTTACAGTCATCATGGTGTAGCTACATGCAGGAGTCCTGATTCACCAGAGACTGGACCTTCCAGATTCAGGTGCCTTTATACTACAGTCACTAGAGACGCATTTATTGCACTCAAATGATCTGTTTTACTAATAGAGACTGAATAGTAGTAGTTTTGTTTTTTAAAAAATTATTATTATTAACTGATGTTACTTTGCAGACGTCTGCTTTGACTTTGACACAAAAAAGTCTTTTGTTGTAAATTCTTGTCCAAAAAAAATATAACAAATTAAATTGACCATAATTGAATACTGAAAAGCAAAAAAAAAGAAACTCCCAAGAGGGTAATTCCTTTACATCGGCGCTGCAGTGTCCATTTTACCATATTCCAAGCTCCAGAGCTTTTATAGTTGTTGCTCAATTTTGACTTTTGCATACCTTAAGTATGCTTTTGAATTAAATTTGTATGCTAACAAGAACACATGACAGCGATCCACTGAAAAACTTCTGATGTCTGTACATTTTCATTTTTCATTTTTTTACATTTTTGTAAAACTTGCATTGGCCTCCAAACATTTTCATTTAGCTGCACGAGCATATAATCTAAACGCAACAACTTTTTTTAAACGAGGCTTTTGTAGAGATTTGTGTAGTTTAGAGGGGACAGTGTAACCAACGCTGTTTTCCCCTAAACGCCTCAGATTCTACAATTTACCGATGTTTCCCAAACGCCTCATACACATCATATGCAGAGAAGCTTCTAGTCTCCACTCAGTCTCAAATCTCACATTTACCCAAACTGAATGATTTTATCCACACACTCAGACAGACCTGCTAAATGTCAGCTGCATCGGTCTGACCAATGAAATCTTTTTTTTTGTTGCTCTTCACAGATTTTTGCTCGCAATCTGGAGATCTGTTTGGAAAAAAAATAAAAATTGCAGCACTTTCCAATTTTTCTTTTTTTTGCAAAAAAAATAAAAAATATACCACCAAGATGTAATCCCATTTTTATTGTAACCCTATTGTAAGTCTTCCTTAAACAAAAATCTACTCTACTTCCTGTGTTCTTTGTAAATTTTTCAACTGTTTTCAAACCTTAATCAACACGCCCATCCAACCATAACCACATGGAAGATTCATTAGGCAACTGCGGGTCTCTGCACACCATCACCCCTCAGTGCTTAAGCATAATTGGCAAAACAAATTAATGACATATAAAAAATATTATCTACGGAACAGGAACAGGGTTGGCCATTCAAGTAATAAATGAATGGCTGCACAAGATTTCCATTTTGTAAACAAGAGAGGCGGGTTCACTCTGTCATTCAGAGAGGAGATGTTTCCATTTGCGAGACAGTGATGGACGTGTGAACGCAGAATAAGCTCATACGTGTTTCCAATGATTTGTTATGACACTTACGTACAAACACAGATAAAGACATGTACGAACACACAAACACCTGCTACAACATGGAAACACATGCACAGCCGCGCACACGCTGTCTGAACGTCGTCCAAATCCACAAATACACGCACAACTCTCACACATGCTGGTGCTCATTTGCAACCGACTCCCCACTGTCACAACATTACATGTAATGGACGTGTCAGTCTGCCAGGCGGCTTCGCTGAAACTCACATTTTCTCGACTCCATCTAGGAGAGGCGAAGGGGGAAATTTCTGCAGTAATCTTTGTGGGAAGTTGAAATGGTCCCCTCTATCCAAATGACATCTAAATAACGTGCTTGGTGTCACGCCTATCTGAAATAGCAATCAGCAGATGTAAATGTCATCGGGAATTCAACTCGAGGGTGTTTTAAGAGGAACATTCTGAACCTGGGATTTAAATCCAATATAAATGGCTAATCTGATTCCCGTACGTCCTGCATGATGTGGACGTGGCTTCAAATGCCAAGCAAATGTCACAGGTATTACAAAAATATACACATTTCTTGTGAGATATGACTGTCAGGTTATAATTTGCTGATATATATATATAATTTTTTTTTAGCTTCCAAACTGCTTCAGAAAAATACATACACAGCACATATTTACACACGGGCATGCATGGATGGTGTATTTAAAGCATCCAGCACATGTGGGAATGGTGATAAATGGGTTTGTAAGGTAAAAAGCATGAAGAAAAATGTTCTCAGAAGGCACTGCAAGGATCTGACAGGGGACAACCTGAGGCTGTTTGCTTCAAGTACAGACAACATTTTATACAAACACGTTACATAAATGTATATTGATAACTGTTTTTAAAATGCCGTTTCTATCTACTGGGACGTGGAAATGTGGTGTAAATATGAAACATGTTAAATATGTTTTCTAAAAGGCAGATTTTCACCCACTTGAAGCGCATATTTTTACTTCAACATCTAATCCTTGAATTATCAGCCGACTCTATGACAGTTTAATCAACATTTATTCTGTAGACCTATTTTCTGCTTCACGATGACTTACAAAGCGTTTTGCAAACAATAAGCTGTGGTGTCTGATGGACTGACGGTTCAGTTGGTACGTAGACAGAGATATGAGTATATAGGAATGATAGTTAATTTTATCTATACAGTCCAAAATCCAGTGATAGACAGCATACAAGCAACAAGTTAAACTATCACCTTTCTCCTAACCTGAGCTTTATTTTTCAGCACATAGATATTAGTTAGTTTGCAGGTTTCATACTGTTTCATAACCATTACAATGAACTTCCTAAATACAAAGCTCAACCTCAGTCAGGTTGGTGACACAGTAATAAGAACGCAGTTAATTT
>NW_007579039.1:182451-183480 GCF_000690725.1 Stegastes partitus | reverse complement strand
GCAAAACTTTGAGTTGTAATGGCATTTTTTATTTATTGCCAATTTTACCGAACTAAATCACTACAACTCTCGCTCCTCTGCTACAGTGTTCAAACAAATCCATAGAATCTACTCGATAAGATTGATGGAGCAATTTGCACTCAGTTTGTCTGGATGGATTTCACACCATGTTCTGAGTAAACGGTGCCTAAATTTAACACACCAACAGTAGCTGGGTGGAGTTTATTAGGGACATTGTCCACCTCAATAGTTTTGATTAAACAGTTGAAATATTGTGTTGACTGACTCCGTTTTTAACAAATTGATCAACTGTATTTTTAAAAACACTGAACACACTGATCTGCACTAACACAGGGATTGTCATCAGCCCATCAACCCACTGAACTAACATGCAGGTAAATAAGGCAGAACATGAGCAACTGAACTGTAAATATAACAGAACCACATCGAAGAACCCAGTAGAACAAAACCTGTGGAACATTTTATCTGATGTCTACAAGCTTTGCTACTACAAATCTTCTCTAACATGCATACAAAGGACACTGCAGTAGGCAACTGTTCTTCTCCTTAATCATCATCAATAATTAATCAGCATGACTTACTAAACATTACTTATCCAAGGATAGTTGGCTTTACTCGGAAAATTAGTGTTGAACACAAGAGATGATATTAATCATGGCAGTAACTTGATATTGGTGTATTTCATTACATTTTTATGTTATCAGGCCATTAAAGAAGCGTTGTTGTCGCACATCTTTCACATATATTCAAGGCCAGTAGGGACCAGTTTCATCTTCGAGAACACCAGTTTATTAATTACGATCATTGATAAACAGAAAGTAATCCCAATAACGTCGGCCACCGCTCGCAGTCGTCTCAATAAGTGCATGAAAAATCACCCTGAACACATATAAAACTGAGCTTTGGAAGAACACAGACTGACAACACAAGAAATAAAGAGTTAAAAAAAGCAAGTGACAAACAAGTCAAAATAAGATATATTTTAAAAATAAATAATAATAATAATAA
>NW_007579039.1:144994-182402 GCF_000690725.1 Stegastes partitus | reverse complement strand
GCTGACGACTTCCAACACCACCAACCTGTCCAGTCTCTAGATACAGACTTTTATTCCTTTTTGGTGTAATTACCCTTAAAGTACACTTAGCAATGATAGCGCTTTATTAAATGGGATGATAATGGGGTACTAAAGAAAGACACCCATATGTATGGGAATGAAGCATGAAGACAATGCTTATTGAACGGTATCTAAGATTTAAAATAGGCTCGCGTTGTTAACTGTAAATAAAAAGGTAATGTAAGTAAAATTTAGCCGTGATTATATTATTCGCTGGGCTGCACTTTGGCTCGGTGGTTTGTGCTGTTGCAGCTTGAAGATCTCCGGTTCACATCCTGGTTAGGACGCCCCGGATCTTTCTGTGTTGGGTTTGCATGTTCTCCCTGTTCTCTCTCCAGGTTAAACTGTCAAGGGGGGAAATCAGGATAAGACCCAAAAGCAGACCTGAAGGCCGGTTAGGGCAATAAAAAAAAAAAGGACTTAAATCAGAGATGCACTTGAACACGGTAGATGAGTGAACAAATAAAAGGCAGCTGGTGATCAAGGAGAAAAAAACAGGACCATAAGAGAAGAAAGAAATCCAAAGGAACAGAATCCAAAAAACATGAAGACACAGGAGACTGCACCGACAGGCAGGTAAACAAGATCCATAAACTGCAAAGACAAACAAGCAGGTAGTGTGGGAGATGAAACAGGGAACCAAAACAAAATGCACAAAACAGACACTGGTGGAAACACAAGCAGAATATCAGGCAGGTAACCAGCAGGTATATATGAGGGTAGCAAACAGGACGATATGCACACAGAGAACTAATGAGCAAACACAGGTGAAACTATTAAGAGCTGAACAGTCAAAAAAGGAGGTAAAAGGGAGCAATTACAAGCACCAGGGACACACGATGCAAGTAACTTCCAAATAAAAAAGGAAGTAACTGAACAGGGAATGTAGACACAGAGAAAGACACAATCAGGGAAACACAGGAAACAGAAAAAAACAAACCAAACCATGACATGAAACTGCAATCTGAACTGTTCAAGCAGTAGGTTTGTGCTTCATTCCAGCTCCTGTACTTTTCCTGAGTTGAAAATCCACAACCGTTCCTGTGCACATTCAAGCTTTTGCTAATCACCAGGACATCAGTTCGTTCACGTCGAGCAGTTTAAGATGCTGACCGTGTAATTGCGACGTCCCTGGCACGAGTCCTGTCAGGGACGTTTGTTGCGCGTCTCCTCCTTTATCTCCCTTCCCACATTTCCTGGCGCCTCCATTGTGTCCTGTCCAATAAAGGTAACAATGGCCTTCGAAATCAATTTCTCTACAGTCGGTGCGGACAATCCATGTGTATATTTCTGACCTGGTTTTTTAAAAAAAGGCTGAAACGTGCTCGTCTTGATTTAATGCAATGGTGCACTTAGAGGATCTTTCATGTGCATGAGACCAATTATGTTTACTGCAGTTGAACAAGTAGCAGTAATTGCAGCACTAACTCGTAACAGTGAGAACTACACACACACACACGGCCTAGTTTTCATTACTATTCTCGGTACATGTGGAGACTCGGTAACCTCAAGGTCAGGACCTGTGAGTGTAGTTTCAGTCTTTGGCCTTGATTCTGGTCTTTATTCACTGCTCATGGTAGCAGGCAGGGACGTGCACAGTCTCCATCCTGCACTCGGAGCTTTATTAGTACGCTGTGCAGCACTATTCCCAGATTAGAATTCACTTCCACCTGCACCAAGCGAAGGGAGTCCATTCAACATTTCATTCAACTCGCCCCCGTCAGCGGCGATGCCCTGCATCAAGTCTCCGAATTAATATACCGTGACTTGGCTACACTGACCCATAAATTACACTTGTTGTTGGAGATCATGGGGTCCTTTGAACTGCCCCCTTTGAAGGCTGGTTTTGTGGGTTGAGGGTAACCCTGTGACCCCAAAGTTCAAACCCTGCTACCGCAAACACGTCCATCAAAAGTCCTTAAAGGTTTGAGGCCACATTCTCACATATTTATAGCTTCAAATAAATGCAAGTGATGGTGCAGATAGCGCGTGTTGACAAGCTGGATCGTAATATTCGTTAAGTAATCCTTAATCTGGGCTGGTTAATGTATTAAAAGGCCTGTGTTGATCTATGACTTAAATGTGAATGTAAGTTTTCATTAGTTTTCATTAGCCGGTAGAATTAAAGTCCCATCTCTCATAAATTAAACAAAAAGCCTTTGAGATTTAATTGATTTCCCTGGTAGAGGGAAGATCTATTTGAAACATAATAAGAGGTTTCATGCGGTTTCAGCATAATAATAAAAAGCACAAATGTCAAAACAAAGAAAAGAAAAGCTTCAGCACAAGAGATAACAACACGTAGCTTTTACATTTTATCTGTTATGTGTTTCAGAGAATAATGGAAATGATGCATTATACAAGTAATCAGTATGCAAAATGTGAACAAATGCCATTATTTATATCTCAGTAATGTTTAGAATAAACCATTTATGTTACATGTCACATGTGTTTGATGCATGCGTTTCCATTTCCCACAACAATAGCACACACGCACATATTTACCGTCAGCATTGGTTCAGTCTATTCTGATATCCATCCTGTAATCCCAGATAATATGTGATAATTCAATTTGAATAGATGTGGATACCCCCAAATATAGTATGAACACTTTTACTTTAATAAGAAAATGATCTCAAATGATTCACAGCAAACACTGCGTTTCTAAAGCCAGAAGAAAGGCTTAATAAGATTCAGTCGCTGATTCAGTTAATAATAATCCTCCGTGAGAAATACTGTATATATTTTACATTTTTAAAAAGGATTGAGATCAGATTATCGTTTTATATTTGCTCTTGTTTGTAATGGGATCACCGCAGTACGACTACAGGGAGGTTATTTAGAGGGAGGGGAGCTCATTTTCTTCCTGGGCATCACTGTTCGCTGTGCGTTAAGGGATCAAAGGCAACGTTAAATTATGCTCAAGTACAACAGCTTTACAAGAGACTACATTTGTTTTGGTGCTTAGAAATAGATTCAGTTCAGGAGCTGTGTTGTTTGATACTGTACTTGGTGAAATACATCTGTGTTGTGTTTATGACCATCTGCTGATGGCACTACCTGTTCCACATATTCCATCTCTGCAATTCCTCATGTTCTCCAGATGTTTCAGGATGGGAACACAATGTCTGATGCTGATGGATTTTTCTTTTTTTTTGCTTTACACTTGCCTGACATGTTTTTTTTTTCTTTTCTTGATAAGGCACTAAGAAAACTGCCTTCTTTTCAGCGAGTTCATATTTTCGACGTCGCTCGAGTGACAGAAATGTTCTGCTTCCCTCTGATATCTGGAACAGTTCTGACAATAACACTCATTACGGAAACAATGTTGAGGATACAAGCTCTGCTCTTTAGTTTGGAAAAATAAAAAATAAAACATGATGTTAGATCTACAGAGAGAAAAATCTCCAGAGGAGACAGAGTGACTCAAAAATAAAAATGTCCTGACAGTATTGGAGGAGATCAGGATTCAGTGTGTGTTGTATCTATCCAGAAACTGCAGTTTGACACACGCTGGAAGTCACAAGTTAAAATAGCAAGAACATTTAGCATGAAATTGCAGCATTCTTACTATAAACCCTGCATGTATCTGCAGAGCTAAACACTGGATATAAGCGGGAATTGAGTATTTGATAGGGTTTGCATGGGCCAGTAGGAGTGGAGATTAATGTGTCCCCTCAATAACTGCTCAACTTTTACAGATGCAAAGTCATTCCTAAAAGGGTTGTCAATCCAGATTTAACTCAAAAGCAGCGACATGCTCCCAAAAGGACCCATAATCCAATCGAGTTTGCCTTTTTTGTTTTTGTTTTTTTCACAGCGATGGCAGTACAACAGCTAGCGCTTCCCTTGTAATCCTTTTCCACGCCGCATAATCCCACCCACCCTCACCGTGATGCCGTGTCACTCACCGACTCTGACTTGGACATCTGTTAGCTATCTGCAGAGGCAGACAGAAAGCGATAGTGACAGACACTTGATAGAGGAGTCCTTGAGTTGACAGGAGGGGAGTCTGAGACAGACAGCCCAGTGTGCAGGGTGAAGAGCCCAAGGCCTGCCAGAAAACCTGCCCTCCCACCCACCACAACCCTCCAGGCCCCCCGGAGGGCACGAGCTGCCGCGTGTTCATGCCAGCAGATGATAGCAGCCGGTGAGCAGACGGTGTGTGTGTGTGCGTCCGTGCATTTTTTGTTGTGCGTGTGAAGGAGTTTGTGGCGAAGCTGAGGCCAGCAGACTGTATAGAGGCCTCCTGAGATATGTGTGGCCATGATGTGAACAAGCACAATGCAAGAGCACACACGTCGGCTTTATTATACTTCTGAGCACCTCGGCCGGCTGCAAGGATTTTTTCACAGATGTGTTATTTTATGAGGAGACGGGCCGACGTGGTGCTTAATACTCATCACACATTACACAGTTTCAGGATGTAACACATCGGATATGAGAGATGCACGTGGCAAATGTAGCGTCACCCTCTGGTATGTGAACTGCAGCTTTGAAGCCTCAACTGTGGCCATCTTTGTCTTTTGAAAGCAGACGGGTTGTTTTGTACTGAGAGCTTGTGGATACTCTGCATAGCAACTAAATATACCCAACCTTATCATCTATATGACTCAAAATGGGACCAAATCAACATCATGCTGTATTGAAGGAGACCTGAAACTAGATATTAACACCATGAACTTATCAGGACAATGTTTACTAAAATAATAAATGAAGTGAGAAGTTGAGTCATTTTCTCACAGACTTATATACAATTAAACTCAACAAGAAGAGTTGCCCCCTGTTGGTTGTTAGAAAAAATGCAGGTTTAAGACACTTTTCAGACCCAGAGGCTCCATCCATCGTCTATATACAGTCTATGGGACAGAAGTACTTCTGAAATTGGCTGTAAGTTGTTGTAATTAGTCACACTGTTCTTGAAACTTTAAACAAGCTTAAATCTCCCTGGATAAATTATGTCACTGAGAGTCAACAGCTACCAAATGTGACAGAAACAAAGTCAACATACAAACTATATTTTAAGGTGAAGTCAGCAATTCAAAGCCAATCCACTTTTTTTTTTTTCATATTTAGTGAGTATCTCCTCATGGTCCTGATGTCTGTTCTGTGTGCACGCTGAAGAAAATCCAGTTCTGGTGCACAGCTCTTGCTATCCATCCATCCATCCATCCATCATCTATACACCGCTTAATCCTCACTAGGGTCGCAGGGGGCTGGAGTCTATCCCAGCTGATTTAGGGCGAAGGCAGGTTCACCTGGACAGGTAACCAGTCTATCACAGGGCAGCTCTTGCTATGTAAATGCAAAACAAAGTGGCTCAGACCCATCCACACACTAGTATTTCCGCCTGTCGTTTGCACATTTACACTCATAGATTGGGACGAAAAGAGACAGTGGACCAAGAATGAAAGGACACATCTTACATGCTATGTGTCTAAACATGCCAACGAGCTAAACATCTTTCTCCAGAATCACTGACTCCAACTTTAATTGCAGCAAATGTGAGTTGTAGGTTGCCAGAATGCAAGCAAACCCTCAAAACCACCACCAGTGTAATTTTGTTGATGAAAGCTATGATTTAAAATACATGTTTTAAAGACAAAATTAAAATTAAACCGAAGAAAAAGGCAATTTTTAAAACTGAGAACTGTGACAAAATTAACAAAAAATGCCAACGACTGAAACTGGTAAAGGATAAAAAATTCATAAAGCAAAGAGAGTTAGCAGCCTAGTTACTGGACACCTCTATCATCAGGGAGACATTTTTTCACCTGTCAATGTATGAATCTGATTTTACAAGCTCCTTAATCAATAGTGTGCAGGTTGGGGTCTGGTGTGCTACAGGATTACAGTATATAGCATCAGTCTTAATCTGGTTTCACTTACGTGACATGTCTATTGTCTCTCACTTGTGATGAGCCCTGAGGTCATCTTGTGGTTCAGGTTCGTCTGTTGGTTCTGTGAGAGGCTGCTTGGTGTGATCAGAAGCATCTGTGACACCCAGTGTGTTCCTGGCTTACTTCAGGGCTGACTGCAGTCTGATCAGGTAACACACCGGCCTGGTTATGGTTTAGTTTCTTCCTTTAGGATGTTTGCAGTTACAACACTTATACATCACACACACACACACCACCGGCTCTACGGATTCTCACAACCCCATACTGGTTTGGCTTTAATTTAGTCTAATTTAAGTGAATAAAAACAAGCTTTAATTGTGATACTTGGTGTGTGTCTCCTCTTGCTGTGGCTGATTTGAGCCAGGGCATAACCCACCCCAACCACACCATCAACTGGGGAGGATTTCCTGAATCAAACAAACATATCCGGTGTGCCGACAATATGCACGAAGCTCACATTCACACATAAATCACACACTTGAGGGAAAAGATCATCTCAGATTGACAGGCGCTAGACTGGCTGAGACGTGGGAAATATCAAGTATCGTAACTGCATGTGTGTGAAGCATCATCATGAACTGCTGATTACAGCCGACAAGTGAAAAACTGTTTGGCTATTTTACACCTCTTCCTGAGCAGTAAATAAAGAATCTGTATGTGATGGCATTTTAAAAAAAATAAAATTTAATATCTGACACGCCATAAATTTTCTAGCTTTTTATAAAATGTTTGACATGGATTATGTAGAGAGTGTTTGTCAAAGCTCAAAAGTTTTCACTATTTGATGTTTTTAATTGAAAATCAGATTGTGTATCTTGTTGCAAATGGATGGCCACACCGAAGTAATTTAAAAAAAAACAATCTCTGAAATATGCAACAGACGTACATAATGATACGCTGTGCGGAGGATGTTTGATCCAGAGTGTACATATTTAGCATCAGAGTGAACAAATGCCTGAACCAACATGTTATTTTCATGCTCTGTCCATGCTGAATTAATGTAAAACATGCAGGGGCATGCATTTCTGATACACCCTCCACTCTGTAATTATCAGGGAGGCAGCTTTTAATATTAACAGCTTAACATGGCTTTAATGGAATACTATAATCGGGATCGTTGTGCATTCTGTTGATTATGTCTTTTCACATTCAGTTCAAAAGAGAGTTTGCTTTTATTCTCTGAAAGGCACCAAACACTGAGTATCTGGATGGTCACACACTTGTTTTTGTCCTTTGTGCTCTGGGCTTTAACACATTCAGTCTGAAATAAAATAATGGACACTGCAATAACGTGCCCAGTCCTGAGTTTTAATTTGAGCAGGTTAGCTTCAGTGTTGAAAGAAGAACAAAAAATGTGCAATGGTCCAAATAATTAGTCTGCAATAATGTCATATGTAATGGGAAATTTTCACTTCTCTCGCTGCCGACGTCTTTAGGGAGGAGGATCTGTCATCTTAATCCACAACGTAGATTCACTTTGTCCCGACTGTTGGTAGAGGCAATAAGACGCTTAAGTTTCATATCATATGAGGTGCTCAAAGAGTAAAGCAGCTATTAGAAACGTCTTTTGCCTCCTCCTGTGAGTGCTGTTTATCCACTGGACCACTTTACATCCAAACAGTGCAACACTTATTCAGATGTTTTACTTTTCAGTGTATTTATTGCCTTTAAAAAGCTCTTTAAGACATGAAACTAGAAGAAGCACAGAAGTACAGCCAGAATGACAGAACGGGACATGTCAGAGTTCTTGCTCATTGCATCCATCCATCCATTATCTATACACCGCTTAATCCTCACTAGGGTCATGGGGGGGCGGAGCCTATCCCAGCTGACTCAGGGTGAAGGCAGGTTCACCTGGACAGGTAACCAGTCTATCACAGGGCTACACTTAGAGACAGACAACCAAGCACACTCACATTCACACCTACGGACAATTTACAATCACCAATTAACCTCAGCATGTTTCTGGACTGTGGGAGGAAGCCGGAGAACCCGGAGAGAACCCACGCTGCACGGGGAGAACATGGAGACTCCACGCAGGAAGATCCCGGGTGTCCTCACCGGGATGCGAACCAGCGACCTTCTTGCTGCGAGGCAACAGTGCTACCAACCCTGCAGCCCCTTGCTCATTGCATGATACCTTAATTATTTTCACTTTCCAGAGATAGACACTCCTACATATATACAGAAAGGTACAGAAAAGCTGATTTAAAAAAAAAATAAATTGCTTTCTTCCTGCCTTAAATTAATATGCATGAAGGTGAGAGGAGCACTTCACTGATTACAGGGTAGGTGTGCCTCACATGACAGCCACACTGTGCCTCCAGTCTGCTCTACCTGTTTTGATGAATAGCCTGGATGTGTTGAGCTGCAGAATGCATCTGAAAACGAGGCACAAGCAACTGTGGGGGTGAATGCTACAAAACCATCAGGCTGAAGGACATTCATCATCCCACAATGGCTAGTCCAAGAAATGATAGTTTTGCATCAGAAGACGTATTCCTTATCCGGCTATAAACAATATGAGCTGAGCGTATATCGACAGTCAGAACCTGGGATGAGTAAACTACACAGATAAAGTATCTCGCTGAGCAACTTTCTACTTTAAAATCCCATTATATCGGCTTCGCTTCATACAAAATAAAACTGCTGCAAATTAAGCAGGCAGGTGTGGTAAAAATCCTCCACAGAGGCAAATCTTGAGAGGCGGCATTATAATGAAATGATGCAGAGGAATCATTGTTGCTCACAGAGTCTCATTTTTCAAGCTGAGGAAAGCAAGTGACGGAACATCACAGCATGTAGGCCTTCTTTTTCTCATTTCTCCATTCTATATATATATATATAGCCGGACTGTAGGTTTCCCTATATCTCTGGTTGATGCCACATGTCCTCGCTCTGCAGGTGTCCTTATCTGTAGCTAATATTAGAGTCGAATCCACCAATAGCCTCTCTGCAGAGAGGAGGGAGGCCGATGGCGGCGCTTCTCCGGTCCCCCAGGACCATCTGTCTTAGCGAGGCACACAGCATGGGATAATGGCATCATGTACTGCTGTTGCTCACATCGCGGGGATCCTCGGATGCAGCTGCAGATTTCATCTATCAGCTCCCGTGACCTGGCTGAGGAAGATTCTTGGTATTTAATAGCTGCTTTGTGTAGTTTGCATACAGATGAGGAAACTGTTGACCCTCATTTGAATGAGAAGGGTATTAGCACGAACAGGAAGTCAGTAATTAACGTCATTTCTCCTCTTTGCTCGCACTTGTTGAGTGGAGGGTGGAAGCGGTCAGATACAGCCACCCGACTGTCAGGAGGAACAAAACTGTGACTTTTGCAAATCCCAAAGGACCTTAAACTGAATGTTATTAATGCAAACCAGAGATCAGATACGCTGCCATCACAGAAGACTTGTAGCCAGCGAGCACGCTAACCGCGCCTCCCCTCTCTGTCGTCATTCACAGTCATGCTAATCCAGAGAGCAAATCTCCATATGCCTGGACAAACCTAATTAACACCCATCACTTATTAACACACCCAGCACTGAGCTTTTCTCCACTAATTAGATGGCTTTTATACGAGCGATGCCTCGACAATGTTCGGTGGCCTTGAACGCGTCACAGAACATTGCGGGGTCTTTGTCTTCGCCCTCCCCGCCCCGCCACCCGCCTTTTCATCTTTGGATAGACCGTATTTATGCAAGTCGGCGCCAGGCTATTAATCACCGAGTCATTAGCTATGCATCAATTACTCAAGATGCCGACCGTGCGTTCTGATTGGAGGCAAACTCAGGAAGACTGATTTTGTGAATATTAACAATTATCTGTTAAATGCTTGCCAGTCGTGCTCCTCTGACACCCCAGAACCCATCTGGTTGAATCAAGAGCTCCTCGTGCAAATGCATATTAATCCAAATTAGTCAAAGATAACCTTTAGTCACGGCTGTGGAATTTGTTTTATGCCACAAACAGATTCTTCTTGTAAGGTTTGCTGCTGGTGCTGAGGTACAAATCCTGTGTTAGATTCTCAGCCATCCAGGACATGGATGAGCAGAGAGCATTCAGACTTCTCTTTCAGGTTCTTGAAGATGTTTCAGCTTTCATCCAAGAAACAGTTCTCGAGGGTTCTGAACCTCTCATCCAAGGAGTTTCTTCAATTCAAAAATGAAGAAAATGAGGTGAAATGCTCAAGAACCTACAAGTCCAGTTGCTTTCTAGTGACTCTCCCAGGATTTGTATAAATTCAAAAACGATCTACAACATGCTGCCCGAAACAACAAAACCACCACATTAGTGTGAAGTTTTCCTTTAAGGTAACTTGAAATAAATGACTTCCTTAAAATCTGCAAATTGGCAAAAATCTTTCACCATCTCTCACAGGATATTGATCTTCAGCACTTTCCTGTGATCAATAGCCCCTCAAAGTATTTAATCTCTATCAACAAACTATGGTTGTAAATCTCTGAATATGGTTTGCAAACTTCCTATCGACTGGATCTTTCAGTGCACAGTGCCGGTTATTATGGAGCACATTCGTCCTCATCACTTCATCTTACTTTGGAGGTTTTAGCCTGTGCATCTCATAAAACTGTAAAGCTGTTGTTCGGTGAAGCTGCTTCGATGTAACTGCAGGTACTTGGAAAGAAAAACGTGCAAAAGCGAAGTAAACACTACAATTCAGATAAACTGACAACTGGCTTTTAGCAGCTCTTGAGCAAGACCTGAATGAACACTGTGATCCTCCTCTAACTGCTCAGAACTGCAAGGTGACCAACAGTGGGGTTAACCCGGCTAATGTCTCAGGAATCAAACCAATTTAAAGGCTCCACGTGGCTTCCAGAGAAAACAAAGACTGACACCAGAGAGGTATGGTTTGCACTCCAGACGAAAACGTGCATGCAGCTTTGACTAGAATATCCTGACTCAATAATGTACAGAAAAATGTAAAAAAATTGCAATTTAACAGGATTTTTTAAGAAATAAAAAGCAACTAAACCAATAAAATTGCAAAAAAGAAAAAGAAAAAAACTTACATTTGACAGCTTGGTGTAATTATTCTAAACATTTTATTAAATTTTGAACAAAAACAATCAAGTCTGAGTGAAAATATGCATGACTTGGCTGTACAAATATTAGCCAGTGCATCACTGGATAAGACAGCATATGTTTAGAAAATCTCCAAACAGCCAAATACCTGTCATTTAGCACAATCTGTTGCTGTGCTTTGTTTCCAACATCCTCGCTTCCCTCTGGAGACACTGAATTAGAGAGCTGTTTGCTGCAGTGCTCACTGGGGGGGAGGAGACATAATCTCAGGCTCCCCCAGGCATTGTGGGAATAATTGTTCAGCCAGATGCTATAATGTCAGCGCTCATCGCCAGAGCCATAAATAAAAAGCGACACACAATGCAGACGCTTGACAAAACATTTGCAGACATGATATCGTGTTGACTGTGAGTTCGCTGCAGCTGACTGTCGCTCTGAGCTTCATAAGTGAACCGACTCTAGCTGTGTGCTTTAAACTCAACACAACTGTGCAAGACTGTCCGGACAAAAAAAGAACTTACAGAAGCTCGTGTTTACACTATGTCAAGCAGGAAGTCATGTGACATCCTTGTCACCAAGAAAAACTTGGAGGGAGGAAGCTGAGTTGAATGGATGGGCGTACAAAGTGCCTTTTCCTACCAGCAGTTAGTTTACTGTAAGTTTCCTCTAACGGCGAAAACAGCCTTCAGCCTCATGTCACCTGAACCAAGAAAGCGTAGAAGACTAAACTTAAACAAACATGAGCCACAGGGCAAAATGTCACTGATACACTCCTGTTGAAGGCAGCAACAAAAGAAACAGACCACACAACCAACAACTGTCTTTTTGGTGCAGCATCAACTGAATTATTTTTTATAAATAAGAACACGGTGCAATATCAGTTTTTCTACAAATACAAGAATCTGTGTCATTTTTTCCCCCATTTATGGACAAATCTGTGCGATATAGATCAAATATGTTCAGTATGAATACTTCACCTATTTCTGTTCATGAAATAACCTTTACAATACCACTGATATGTACCATATTGTTATTTCCATGTCCAGAGGCATTTGGACAATCTGCATATTATTTGGTTTATTTTTAGATTTCTACTGATGTTTCTTAAATGTTTGCTCTATTCTCCTGCTTTGGTAACAACGCAGATTTCCCCAGTGTGGGATTAATAAAGGTTTAACTTATCGCATCAAATTGCAATATTTTGTTGTGTGAAAAGGGTCCAATTAACAGCTAATTAGGAGCTGTCAAGTGCCTGTCACACAAGCTTTTTTTTGGTGGACCCTTTAGTTGCAAATATTTTATTCATGCGTTACTGAAGTCAAGAATAAACTTCTCTTGTCAAAATCTGTTTTGCTGTTTAGGTTTCTACGTGTAGATTCTCAGTGAACCAGGTCATGGTCCTGCTCGGGGCTTCATAAAAAACTAAATGTTCCACCTCTCATCCAAGAAGCTCCTTCAGTTTGGTTTTGTTTTGGGCTAAGTTGTCCAGAACAAACAGATTCTCACAAACTCACTCAAGATACTTTGCATGTAACACAAGAACATTATGTTTTGTGTTAAATACCAGCTTTGCTCTCAACTCCGTCTCCAACATCTGATCATATCTGCAAGTCGGCCCGACTGACTATCAGATCCAATATTCAGCATTTTCCAGAATTTTGGCATTACGTTGCTATTAACTGATAAAATTAAAAAAATTAAAAACGTGCTACTTTGGCTCTGATGCAGCTGCTTCTCTATCTGTAGTCAATCCTCTAAATACTGTTTCCAAATATGTTTCACCTACTTCAAGTACAAACATGTTATTAACACTCAAGAATAGAATAGTTTGAATTTCACATAATGTCAAATATAAATAAAAGCATTTTAACTTTTATTGCAAATGTACATTGGTTCCAAAGTTTGGTTATCAGTCGACTTAATCACTCATCAGTCTTGGTTTTCATGTTGGTTTACAGCTACTTACTCCATTTATCACTTCACAATGACTGAAGGATGAACATCTGGAGTGCACAGGAGCTCGCAGGCTGTCGTTAGCATCTTTACAGTGAATTCATCTGTTTTGAAGAATAGTGCTTTACTGGGGAATTCATAAAGATTAAGATGCAGGTTAACAACACTGAATTATTAGATGTAGCAGATTTATAATCCACCGACTTCACCACTGGAAGATGTTTGGTCCAGCTTTTCCACATACGTCTCAGCTAATGGGCAGAATATCAGAAGCTGCTGATTTTAATAGAAGTGCGCCGCTTGTTCTCATCTACCGAATCTTAGCCTGAAGCGATGGAATTGAAGCGGGGGAAAAGTCGGGTCTAAAGTCACAGTGATGGAGGTCTGGCACGCTCAGGCTAATCACAACAGGACACGGGTTATTGTAATGCCTTAGCAGCCTGTTCAATTTAAAAAGCACAGGCTCGGGATAAGAGCTTTTTAATAAAACCTGGGCTAGTGGACATGAAAAGAAATTGCAATGAAAAGCTTCTCTAGATTAATTGACACTCGTGGGTCCATTAAATACTCGCAATAGCCTGGTGTAATTTCTCTCGATCAGAGCACTCAATGCAGCGAGGTTCAAAAGCGATCATGGGAGTTAATTACGTTCAAAAGAGTGCCGCAGTTTCATCACACGAGACTGTGGTGAGGATTAATGGCAGGCGTCACAGAAAAATCCAATAGAAGAGTGATTAGCATTCCTTGGAGATAGTCGAAGATTCGGTGCATTGCTTGATAATCAGAGCGTATTACTCTGCCTCAGCTTGACACACAACATGTAATTTCATCCCAAAGGGAGAATAGATTTATCACAGTACAACGGGGTGAATCATTTTTAGGAGCATTATTATAAAAAGGTCCTGTTTGTCCTTGAACCACATGTGTCAGTGCCGGGAAACAAGATGCCGCAGTGTCACCGAGACAGTTCTTGTGAATTTATTGAGCTTATTTAATGTGACCTCAAACGTAATATACAGCTGACGATCATGACCCAATAACGAGGTGAATATTTTGACCCTCAGTGTGGTTGGCTTGTTAAGATGACTGATAGAAGGCAGCAGCCGGAGGTCAGGGACACGGAGCAGCTTTAGTCACTGGGTGTGTTGACAGGACACAAGGAAATCCCAGGTGGTGACGGATAAATGACATATTGACAGGAGACTTCAGGGTATTAATTTTTTTGGGGGAGATTTCAAGACACCTTCAGAGTAAAAGTAATTGAAATGAAATTGCTCAAAGTCTGTATATTCTTCAGGGTTGTCGTTAACAAAGATCTTTCTCTTACGGACTATGAATTAATCCACGATTATACTAATTAGTCAATTAATCTATATAGTTTAATTTCCCCCCCAAAAGAAGTCAAAATGACCGTCTTATTTACATTCATTTTATTCTGAAAAACTGAATGTCATCCTATAATGCAACACAGCACAAAATGCAAACAAAGGTTTACTTATTAAAGTGCAAAACTGTAAAGTTAAACCAGTAACACCAACACGATCAGAATAAATAACCAGAGGGCTTTAAGTCAGTAGAGCTGCTCTAAAGAAATCCCAGTTTCCATTAAACCACTTAACAACGTGAAATTGTTCCACATGTATATCAAGCAAACTGCAACACGGATGTTTTACAAGCACAAATCAGCTTAAGCAGCTCATTTGCTCCTTATTTTGTGAATGCTCCTTGACTTTGGTGGTAGTTTCACATTCTATGTAAATACATCCAGATTCTCTGCACAGCCGCCGTCTTCAAGTTCTGCATTCATCAGACAACGTCAGAATAAAGCAGCAGCTTGGAAGTGACTTCCTTTCTTATGAAGCTGCCTTTCTCTCACTATTTCAAACTTATTCTGTTGTCTGACAAGAGACACTGAAAAATACAAAAATAAAAGCAGCTTTTAGGAGCATTTGGCTGCATTGAATTACAGTAGATGTGAGCACAGAGAGCAGGAGAGAAGCAAACAGATGAAAGTAAAATGTTTCTGGACCAAAAAGCGTCTGACTGTTTTCTTTTAAGGTGTGTGTTGTGTGATGCTGCTGTGGTGTGCAATCAAAGCTTAACATAACACAGAAACCACCTTTTCTTGGTCATAATAAAACATAATTCCATACTTTAGAAGCCTTGGATCCTTAGAAACTTTAACACTAAACCACTCTGACACCATCACACTAACAGCTCTGTCTGCAGCTGATCAATGACTGGAGCCAAAATAAAGAAATGACACAGTGATACTGAAGAAAAACATCTGTCATAATGAAGTAAAGTTAAATTTTAAATAAATGCATTGGTTGAAAATAAAATGTCTAAATACTGATGTTGATGCATTTCCAGCACTGAAGGCTTGAACTACGCTGACTAACGGGGCAGCTCCAGTGTTTCAGTTTCGGTTTCCACCAACTATTGAGAGAAAGATTTGCCTCTTAAGCTGCAGAGTGTTCAACTTTCTTCATCATCTGGTTTCTAACTTGGTCTGTTTGGTGCTGGACAGGGAGCTGATGTCAACTTTGATAACAGGAGGAGAATTAATCCAAACAGTAAAACTGTTGGCTGCAAAACCAAAATAATGAGCTGAGAACTGCTGCTAAGACATAATTCCTCCTTAGATGTGCCAGTATGAGTTAGTCATTTCACACATTGTAAATACAATAACCTCAGTAGCTTCAAATAAGATACTGCATGCAGCAAAGCATTTAGGCGTTTCCTCACCTATCTGCCTGATATGAACACCAGCAGTCTACAGAACATCTAACACCGTCTTTACTTGTTTTGAGTCGCAACTCGCTGCCAGTTTCTCAAACCTGGCAGGACAGATTGTTGCCAAAAACCTGTCGACTGCCCACTTAGGTTCGTATAACTTCATGTTTACATGTCTTGGATCACTTGTTGATTACTGGACTGTGATTGCACCTTTTCCTGTGCTGGGAGAGGAGAACCACGTACACGGCTGCAGAAACAGCTCAGCGGCTCACACTGGGAGTGCACATGCAGCCGCACTGCTGTGATCACGCAGGAGGAGTTTGGCTTGTTTTTGTAGCTGCTGCTTCAGAAGCCAACCAGCATCAGAATTTATGAGAATTGCCCTGAGTGCAAATTCTTGACTTAGAAAATGCTTGCATTAGCACATCTGCATACAAAGTAGGAATTTATCATCTGTTCGCTCCCTGACTCCCGTTTACACTCAGATGAAGCAACCGCAACATTTGAGAAGATGCGGCACATCTGTTTCAACACACTTTTAGTTTGCAGCAAAGTCATGACACCTCGGTTGTCTCCCCCAAAGCATTAAATCTCACACATGCGTTGACTTAACCTCCACTGGCTTTACGCTGCATGCAGAAGCAGTGAGATACTCGTGCTATACATTCAATCCTTATAAGTGTATTTCAAGATTGTATCAGTCAAATTATCTGCGCTGCTGGACAATTGTTCCAAAGCTGAAGCTGTAGGGGAAGGATTATAGATCAGCCTCAGTCTGTCTGTTTATCAGTGGAAATGCTGTTGATTGGATTTTAATGGAGGCTTGTGGAACGATGCAGAAATTCTCAGCTTTGTCTAATTTATGATGATCGGCCCAACGGGGGCAGCAGTTTGTCTGTACGTCGCATACAACATCTCAGATCGCACTCTTTGCAAGTAACTTGGTGTGAAAACACGTCCTTCTCAATGTTGACATTTTTGCTGATTTCTAGATTTACTTCTTTTTATTTTTTTTTAACTTAATTTACCACAGTCACAGAAAACATACGGTTTTCAGAAAAAGGTTTGTTTTGAGAAGTGTCATATTTGACAATATATATATATATATATATCTGAAAAACTAATGGCTGATAAGTCTGGGTATAAATGTGTTGTATTGTATTACACACAAAAACATACATGAGAGCACACATACATCTGTTCCATAGTACACTGATATATTAAGCTGAGAGCAACCTTTTTTTTTTTTTTTAATTAAAAAAAATAAAAATCTGCCATTGACCAGTGACTCAGCATCTTGCTGTTACAGAAACAGCACGTAAACAATGCAATCACATGTGACATATTTTATTTTTGATGTAAACCTGCAGAGCGATGTTTTGGAAATTATATTCAGAAGCTGAACCAGAACAGTTCGCTTCTTTAAGTCTATTGCTTAGTTCCTTGGATTGCTAGTAGACTGGATGGTTGAGCCTCGTGGCTTTCATTTGATTGCACATAAATGTCACACCACTTCAGGCACAATTCGCGTGTCATATCTATGCATTTAAAGCTGTTCGATTCAATTTAAAGGCATTGAAATGTCAGTTAAGATGAGGGCTAAGGTCATTGGGAAGGTGTTGTTCACTGAGACAACATGGTGTGAAATCACATGCGGAAATGAAAAAACACGCATCAAGAAAACACAGAGCACGTTATTCATACTTCATGACACCAGACTGCTTTCATCCACCTTTGCTATGACACTGCAGACAGACGTTGTCATGAAACAAGGTCAGAAAATGCTCACAAGTAGAGTGAAGGAAAAGAAGCGCTGGTGAAGAAAGAAGAACATGTGAAAGCTGAAGAGAACCATACGATGGCATGTATAAAGTAGAAAATGATTCATGATGTCATTATTTTGTTAAACTTCAAAGTGAGACGCTGATTGTCTGATGATTATTGTCTCGTCCCAAAGGATCTGGATGTACTTCTGGCCCAAAGAGCATTTCCCCCATTGACCGTCTTCATAAAAGAGACACATTTTAATCTATTAATAGGTAGCTTCAAACTACAAACTAGTTTGACTTTTACTTTCAGGATATATTTAAAACCATGGAGTTTATGTATTTGCTAAAGTTCTCAAGAGCTTAGAAAAAGCAAGCTTTAGATGTAAAGATAAATGGCTAGTCAGGGGAACATGGAAGCAAATCACTTCTACGCACAAAGTGAGTAATTTTCATTTGAGTGTCGCCAAGTTTGTATTTGTTGACATTACAATTATGCTGTTTGAACCCAGAATCATCAATAAGATTTTAATGAACAGACCTGCAGTTAGCTGCATCTAATAGATCCATCTATCTAGCTTTAAATCCAGCTAATGGAACATCTACAGTAAGATAGTTCATATTGGCTGGCTTTATTAGCCACAAGACTCAAACAAACAGGTCTGACTCACTGGATGCAGACTGTAGATAGAAGCCTGCAATTGCCGCCACAAATGTTCACACGGCATTTTCAAAATCCTCTTCGCTACGAGAAACAACAAAACTTCCAAGCAGCAATCTACACACGGACAACTGCAAGATTTGAATTGTGCAAAATGTGCTTTTGGTGCGTTAGCCTTCCTACGTGTAAAAACAGATCTATAACCTGGATACCATCTTGCAGGGACACCATCACTCCATCCTGGGCTTATCCCCTCAATAGAATAATGGGTGCAGTCGGGCCATTCTCCAGCACTGTGCAAGACCAACACTGACATCAGAGCTCGACTGGACTGCCAACACTGAAACACATAAACATAATTTAGCTTTGATGTTTGGTGAACTAGCCAGAGAGAAGTTTTACTATGAGGCAATTAAAAATGTTTCTGCTAGTAATGGGCAAAACAGCCATTTTCTGAGAAATGACAGGGATGTACAGTAGCTGTCCTCATCATGCATACAACCTAACTAAAAACAGTCTGTAGAGTCTCAGTCATGAAGGTCTTGGTGATCCTAAATGACTAAACAGAAGACAGCTGGTCTTCTTTTTAGTTCTGATCAACAGGTCTCCTCAGGAACTGAAACATCTTCTACTGAAGCAAACCCTGAAATCAGCTTCTTATGGACAAAACTCCCCCCAAATACCAGCTGGTTTCATATGGATTATGCCTTATTTATATAAATGTTATGACAGCAAATGGCCCAGATCTGTCTCCTGTTTGCTGCCTTGGACTTAAGAGAACATACACTTGCACAAACAACCGCAGAGATGCACCCGAAACACTCCATCCACTCGCTCGTCCGGGTCTCTCGGGACTCGATGTTTTCGGATGCAGCGGGCGTCGCTGACAGCGCTCGCGCATCCGGCCGACCCCTCCCATTGGGTGTTGAAGCACTCCGTTGCTCCGCCCCATCTCAAGCTCGAGGCTCATTTTATTTCAATTAATTAGCATAAATGTATATGTGCGAGTTCCCCCTCGCACCTCCTCCCCCTTCCTCACAGGCACCCCTGACAATCTAGTATGCAAATGTTAATTAGAAATTGATGTATTGCAGGAGGGTTTAAAGTAATGACATCCCAGGGGGGAACCTTCACCATAAAATGCGGTAATCCTCATTGACAGTGTAGCTTCTGTAGCACAATGTGTCTAGAAATGCACCTCCAAGCCAAAATTGTCTGCCACACATACGGCACATCAACGACTGGGATAAACAGAGGAGGATATTACAAATTCATCATAGTAAATATGAAGGATCGTTTTCTGAATTACTGAGCGTAGTTTCTCCGATTTCAAACACTTGTTTGAACATGGAAGCAAGAGAATCAGTGGTTTTCCTTCTATACTATGTGTGAAAGCAAATAACTGCTTTTGCTGGCTGGCTTGATTTGAGGCCTTTTTGGAAGAAGGACTACAAAAGAGAGAATGCACAGGCCGGTTTGTGGAGATAAAATAATGTTTGACAGCTTTACTCTCAGTTTATCGTTGTGTGCTGACAGGTTGCATGCAGGTTTGCTTTATTCTGTAGAATGAGTGGGACGACTTTATGGAGAGTAGATATGACTCTGCAAAAGAAAACTGAAAGTTAATTTCTCAGATTTCATCTTTTTGACTGAAAAAATGGAACTCTAATATAACAGAGTGACTTCTTTGTGCAATAATTTAGTACATTTTGTGACGGTTATTCCATCATGATTTCAGCAGGTAGAATGAAAATAAGGAATACACAGCACCGTTTCATAACAAACTCAAACAAAATGACGAAGTGCTTTTCAGATGTTTTACTGATGAATTCTAGATAACTATTTCAACCAAGTACATACAGCAGGGAAATGCACACAAACACGGGTTGGTGAATAACTACAGCTGCAAAGATCTTGTCAGTGTGCTGGCAGTGTTGGTAGGTGGGAAGTCAGTGAGGAATGATGCTCAAGTTTTGGTGGTTTTTGCACAAAGAACTACAGATATTGAGGAAAGGTTCTGGGTGAGAATGTTGGGTTCAATGAAGAGTTGAGAAAAACAAAAAGTCCATAAAAGCCTTTGGGCATATTTTAATTTAAATGGCCTGGAAGGAAACGTCTGCATCTCCTCTTGGTTCTTTTTTTTTAAAATCAAACATTCGTCACGTAGTGGTCTTTTCCCAGCTCAGGACACTGTATTTAGCAGTAGAAGGAGCAACAAGGTGTGTAATAGGAGTAAACTAAATGGGCTAAACAGCACCTTTAATGAGGAAAATGAGGTTTAAGTCTGGTTTAAAGGTGAACGTTAGGCTTGACTTTTACCTTGACTATCAGTGGCTTTCCACTGCAGGAACGTTTACAAGAATGACAACATAATTTGTCCTTTTGGCTTTTTGTTTTTATTGAGACATAAGACCCAACAGCTTCAACCACAAAGCTCACTACAGATGCATGAAAACAACAATAAATAGTAGTTACTGGACAGACCTCCACTTCTATGAGCGTGTAGGAAATAGAACAATGGAGGTTTGTTGTATGGTGTGTATTCTTAGCCTATAAGGTGATTTTTCATTGCTCATGGTGATGTTACAGAGACGACTGTGGCTCCAATCAGCCTTTGTCATCTCCGAGCTCGATCTATCAGCACTGAGACATGCACAGCAGCTTTTTAGAGCTGCTCAGAAGTTTCTAATTCTGTGCAGGCACTGTTTTTCCAGCAAAAACAGCCTGACAAAGGTTCTACGAGGGCAGTATTTGCGGTTGGAATGTGCACACAGGTTAAAGGCCAAAGCTGCCATATTGCTGCACATTTGCAGAGTGTACATGTACCCATTCCTGTCTGGTGGACGGGGCGTAGGAGAGAGGAGAGCTGTAAATTATGCAGGTTTTTGTTTGTTTGTTTGTTTCTAGATTTCTGCCGATTGCCATGTATTTATAAAACTATAGGTGAAATGTTCACGGGTCATAGTTTGAAAAAATCCATAAAGGAACTATCAGAGATGCCTCCATAATGAAACTGGTTCAAGCTTCAGGATTCAGCCATTTTTCACAGTATTTTCTATCATATTAACTTCCACACAACAGATATGAAGTGAGGGGTTAAAGGCTACTAATGCATCACTGATGAACGCCTCTTTCAAGAAACTGAGTCGTATCCTCTGACTGAGAGACATTTATAAAGTACAAAGAAAGGAGCAAAACACAGGATATGATTAACAATAGAATTATCATGCTAATGGGCACCACATGATCCCAGCTGCAACTAAAGAAGCTTTCACAGAGGAGGCCAAAGGGACAGGGAAATATGTTCTGCCCCAGTAACGCAAGAAAAGGACTCATTTGTGGGGCGATATCGCTTAAAGAAGTAAAGTGGATCACGAGGCGCTGCGAAAGAATGAAGAGTTAAATAGAGAAACCTGTGATCACAATAATGCATGTTAGCAGTTTTTTTACTCTTAATATAACGGAGCCTTTGGCTGGGGAAAGACCCAAGTCTAATTGGAAACAACATGATAAAGACCTGGGTCAGACAAATGTCAGGAAAGTAACTGTGCTGAAATAAGAACATTCGACTCATCAGGGAAAATCCCATGAAAACAATAACTCTTTGTGAGAATATGTGTCGAAGACAAACACTGAGTTTAGGTGAAGACAGTAACTCTGCTCCTCAGCCTTCATATACAAAGAGACGACTTTGTCAGGCCCTGCTCCCACTGAGTCACATCGCTTTAATATGGAGCACCAAATGTCTCACGCTGCATTTCGCGCACAGAAATTAACACGAAATGTATATTTCATGGCACAGAATGCACTCTGTGCATAAAATGCACCTTGGGGCGCCAAGTATCACTTTCCATGCCATGTTATGAATTTCTAGCAAAAAAAAAAAAAAGGGTGGGGGGGGGAGAAAATGGACGGGTAATAATTATAATATAATTACCATCTAATTTCCATATTAATCTGCAACACTTGAGAGGCAATGCACTTTGATGACACTTCATGGTAATTTTGTGGCACAAAATGTTGAAAAAATAAAAAGAGAGAAAGAAAGAGAGGCTCCATGTGGCACTTGGTATCCTGTAACCTAATGCCCCACATGGCAAAAAGGAATGTTCACTTCTAATTGAGTCCACTTTTCTCTGTTTGTGTAACGTGCAGCGCTCTGCTATCTGTTGTTTAACCTGCAGGATGTGACTTCTGGCAAAATAAAATAGAATCCTATGTGGAAGTGAGACTAAAAGCTCAGACACAACGGTCCTCACTTACCCAATGCTATCTCCAATGTAATGGAGGTGAGTGGAATTGTGTTTGTGATGCTGTCACCAGAGAAAAATTACATTTCTAAATCCTGTCTCTATAGAGAATTACCGCTCACCGCACTTTGAACAGATTTCATCAGGACTTCTGCCTTCTTGTTTTGGAAACAGTACGTAGCTTTTGAACATATGTATGTTTCTAATTCTTTGAGCGGCATGAATTAAACTCTCTCCACTTATAATGCATTGGAAAAGTATGTGTGTAAGGTCAGTAACAGTACACAACAGAAGCCAGTACACCCCTGTGCAATATTACTGAACTGTAAATAAAATAAATCACTGCTCAATGACTGCATTATTACTAAGCTGAATAGTAATGCTTCCCTTTATGAATAATAATTAAAACAAAACAAATAAACCAAAAAAATTATAAAGACTATATTGAGAATACAGGAATCAAAGTAGAAACTCAGTGTAACAACAGTAAATGAAACTGTGATCACTGAAACAAATCTGTTGTTTTCAGTTCGGCTAACTGCATGAACATGGCTCCAAAATGAGCTGTAAACACCCGACCATTCCTAGTTATGGACCTTTGGGCTAGATCGACCTGCATCATGGCTCCTTATGGAAAATAATTGGTCAAGCAATTGAAAAAAAGAGTGTTCAAGGAAATCTTTCCTTTAATAAATACTGCAGTATTAAATATCATCAGCTTCTCTATATTAACAGGCTACATACAGCAGGCTTTTAAAGTAGCTATTATAAAAACCACTACGTCATCTTTGTTGGTCTGATGATGGACAGGATAAATTTGTTTAGCTCAGATCCATCCAGCATTTTGTGGTAAACCTGGTTAGGACCACGCGTAGTCTTGGCAGTGAAGCATGGAGGTGGTAGTGTGATCGTATGGGGCTGCATGAATCCTAAAGGTGTTGGTGAGGTGACATTTATAGATGGCATCTTGAATGCTTGGAATGTACCAGAATAACTTGCTGATATGTCACCAGAAGTTGAATATTCCAGCATGACACTGGTCCAAAACATACTGTCGAAATAAGAGAAGACAACTATGACCTGGCCTGACTTCAGTCCAATATAACAGGTTTGGGGTGTTTTTAAAAAGAGAGAGACAGAGCAACACAACACGTACAGCCAAACAATCATCGCACATCTCTCCAGAAAATTAGCATCATTAATGTCTGATCTGTGTCCATGGATACCACAAGAAGCAACAACTTGTTCCTTGTAATTTAGGTGAACAAACCCTTAAACCAAAAAAAAAAATTAATGGTTGGAAAATTCTGCATTTCCTCATGTTAAAGCTGAAGCATCACTGAAGATTATGTCAACCGCATTCATGCCTCTGTGTGTGGAATACATCCACATATTGTCCAAGAGCCATGCCGGTTAGTGACACGTACTGCAGCGATGTATTTATGTCCACTGTGGCAAAATGTGTCGTGCATTTTGACAGGGAACATGTCCGTGTCTCTGCAATGCATCTCTCTGCATGTCAGCAGTCCGTGTCTGCACACCTTCTTCTTATGGTCTGCAGTAAACAAGATCCACTCCTTTCTACTTTGGTGCATCTGACATGACAGCTACTGGTGTTTAAAGACTAAAGGTCCTTGAAATAGTTTTACTGTCAACAGAGAGGGAAAGAAGGAGTGATAAGAGTGAAGGAGCTGGAGAAACTGAAGGTGTTGCACAAAGACACCGAATGAAAAGGAGGAGTTACGCAATTCTTTAAAAGCATTTTCTTATTTGCATGTGTTCAGGAGTGACAGGTACAAAGACAAATCCTGCAACGGAGGAAAGAGAGCGACTGAGGATTTAAAGTGCTTTTCTCATTTCTTTTTTTAAATCACTGAATGCAGCAGCTGTTCACCCATCGCCCCGAGTCTTTATATAAATAAAGCATAAATATTTTTAAATTTAATTAGCCTAGCTAAGCTAGCACAAACACAGCAGAGTGCAGAGGCATCAGAGCAACGGCAAGAGTCCTTCAGAAGCTCAATGACTTATGAGACAATAAGATGTAGAGATGGTACGGCCGCAGAGCTGGAGACGGCAGCGTGCGTCTCATCCATCAAAATAGTGGGTGTACGGAGAGACATAAACCATTAAGTGCCATCATTCAAAGTAAATGTCATGCTGTCAGTTTAGGCAGAAGCAATAACACGGCGCGTATTGTCAAAGTATTGATGGGAAGACGTGCAACAATGCATTGATTGCACAAGAAAAACTGGACTGTATTGAAGGGAGTGTTTTTAAATGTTTGGAAGAGGGTCACTGCCTTGATCAACTCAAGAAAACAAAAAAAGAAGAAACAACAATGGAAAAATTGTGCAAAAATATGCATATCCAGCCAGAGTAGCCCCCCTTCCTGTATTATTACACACATACATCATCACGGCTGTCAGAAAACTGAATCAACAAGTACGCGTGTGCATCTGTACTGCTTATTAGTGCACTCAGAAATCTGTGCACAGTTCAGCTCTCTTCTCTCAACATGTTGTAATTACTGTCAGCAGGTTTCACTCTCAGGCTTTAGGACTTGGTCACGTTTTCTTTAGGTACATCAAAGCAAAGGTGAGGAGCCGACTTACTCCCTGGTGTAACAAAACCTACAGCTAGAGTGCAGAACTTTTTTTTAATCCGTCACATTCAAGCCAGATGAGCTGCCACAATGCTGATTAAGCCTGTCAGCACTTTGTTAATCCCACTGTATTTCTCTGTGTACCAGAGTTTTAAATCTGCTTCCAAACTGGTGCACCAGTCCTGATTTGTTTTACGGTAACTAGCAATGACAGGTTAACCAGAGCTTAGACGAAGTAGGCTTTAGTAAATCACAGTATTGAGGAATCTGTGGCGGTAAATCCAAGGAAATAATAATAATAATAATAATAATAAAAATAATAATAATACTTTATTGATCCCTTACAGAGAAATTCCATTCACAGTTACATCCGTCCAAGAAACATAAAGACAATAACTGGGGGAGACTGTCGGGACTGCCAGCTAAGCCAGCGCCCTTATCAATTAGAGGAAAAAGGAAAACAAGAGGAAAATATATATATATGTAGAAAAAAAGAAACAACGAACGCTTACAGTCTAAACAAAAAAAAAAGCTGTATTTGTAATTTCTGTTGCTGCCTGATGGGGAAGACAAAAGTTCGGCATCGCAGGTTTAAAGGCACAAATGTGTAGCTTCAGTGTTAAAACTGAAAACATTTGATTCTAACTTGGTATCACTTTAAAATAAATTGGTATTAACACATGAGAGTGATGTTAGTTGAGGTTATAGGCAGAAATAGCTGCTAAAGCTACTTACTTAGCAATAGTTTACATATAATGCCAATAACACATAATTTTAATTCTAGTTTTTTTAAGGACCCTCCCCACATTGTTGTTCTGGATGCTTAGTTCCACTTCTCCCTCTGATTACACACACTACACAAACTCTGATATTTTTAATTAACTGTGGAATATTTTATGTTAAAACCCACCTGTTTTCTCAAACTGAATAACAAAGAGCTGCAATAGAGGAAAACATCCCCTCTGCCTCTAATTGAGACCCTGTAGAGTCACCTTGTCATCTAAATTAAATCCTGGTGTCGACACTTTGGCACAAACACACACACGCAGGAGATAATAAAATCTCCTAAATAGCAGCGCGTCTAGAGAAACCAAAGCAGGACATTTAAAGTATTTTTTCCTCGCCGGTCCCGGGGCTAACAGGTTAGGAAACATAGACATGCTCTATGACATTAATACCCATTTAGCCCACACACACTGTGTTCTGGGGAGATTGGATTTCTCTCTGTAATGAATAAAAGCTTTAAACGCAACTAAGAAGCAGCAGAGATGGACGGAAATGTGATTGTTGGTGGAGGACATTTTCATACTTCCCAGTCCGATGCGGAAAAGGTGTTTAATGTATTTAGCTCTCCAATGCTGATGTGTAATCTTTACTTTTCCCAAATGTGTGAGTGTGGAAAGAGCTTCGATGAGACTTTAAGAACCCACTCTGGTCAAATCAAGCGTTGCTACTGGGCTACCATGTCAATTTCATCTTCTTTTACAAGCTGGAAGACACATCATGAGCAAAACAAACAACTGGTGCCATGGAGAAGCATTTCCACCTTTAAGCCAATAACTCAAAAACACTGATTCAGACTTCTGGGGTTTTATACACAAACAAACCTCAGAAACCAGTTATGTCAAGCTGCAACTTCCAGTATTATTCTTCTACTTTGAAACTGGTTTCTAGTTCAAACAGGCATCTATAATATTACAACTTGTCATTGTGCAGCATAGATTAGTTGTACAGGGTTTAAGCAGAGGTGTGGGTGAGCTGGTGTGCTCGAGAGTGGAGGGTTGGTAAAGAGAGAAGCAGGTCTTCATGTAGAGTCACGTCTAAGCCATTTTAAGGCAGGATGGGATTATTTTCATGGGGAAAAAACAAAACAAAACAAAACAACCCTCCTACATTTGTAACTTTGATGCACACACATGAGCTTCAATGGATTTGAAGACCAGAGACTGACTTTAAATACAGCCAAGGTGACTCTAAAACTGCACAAAAATAAGCATAAAAAACCCCCAGATAGAAACAGGATCACACAAATGGTAATCGTCTCATCCTGGATTACTGCCACTATCGTGTGATGGGAGGCTAAGAGGTCGTTGAGTAAAAGTTGCTGGAAGTGAATCTCTGCAATCCATTCCTGTGTTTGTGTTTGCTCATGGATCGTTTTTAGCTCACTGGCTAATCTATAATTGTTGTTTCAGCTGAATTACCAGCGAGGCCTTTTTTCTTTTCTTTTAGTGAAGCCCAGGAGAACCAAAGGTCCAGTTTGTGATCTGGCTGCATTTATGTGTGTCAACAAATGTTAAACTACATCTGGGTTTGAAGTACAGCTACGAGGCCCGACTGATGTCACATGAGGAGATTTCCTTGAAAAGCAGTTTAACATGACGGCAACATGTGAAGTTTTTATAGCACAAGGCACAAACACAGTCACTGACAACATTATCATAAACTCAGAGCCACACTGGAAACACTTCATGTTCACTCATTTTGTATTGAAATCGGAATAAAAGCGTCTCAGGTGAGACAACACAGATGAAAATGTTTTATCTTCATGTTCATGTAAACTCTGAGATTTCAAGACTTGTCTTTCTTCCAGTTAATAGAAACAAACCATCCAAAACATACATGTAGATGTTTAATTTACTACGCTTTGTCTATTGATTTTGATTATAAAACACATCTGTAGAGGGTCTTTTTTCTCGAAACGTATTTTTACTCCCACATCTCCTCTCCAGCTCCAAACCGTCCAGGTTTCTTCTTATCAATATTCTGAAGGTTTCTACAGAGAGGTTTGTTCATTTATCATTCATAGCCTCATTTATAGAACATGTTATTCTTATAAACCTTGTGAAAATAGATTTTTTTTTTTTACCTTCTGGCTGTTGACAGGCTTTTGTCAATTTCTGGGGTCATTAAAAGAGATCCAAATGTGAAGTTGGCTTTACCAGATGTTCAGATTTCTGCTCTGAAAGTCAGTTCAAATTGGAAAAGTTTTAAATACATTAAACAGTCTTTGCATGTTTAAACCTGAAACTTTTAATACAAAAAGTCATCGTCTTCAATCAAATGGAGAAGCTTCCCGGTGAACTCTATCAGGTAAAACCTTTGCTTTATTCACTTGTAGTGTCTCCACTTAATCAACGGTGACACAAAATGTAGTGTATAAATGTTCACATTACTGGGGTCTAACATTAAAACTTCATTATAGACATACATAGACATACATATTGCACTGCTTATTATTATTATTATTATTACTATTATTATTATCTACTTAATTCCCTATCTTTTTATATATAAATATACATACACATATATATATATACACATATATCTTTTCTATATTCCCCCCATTCAGAAGCCCATTTTTCATATTCTGTTTTGCACTACTCTCCTTGTTTGCACTATTTCTTATATTTATATGTACATTTTTTATTTTTTTCCTGTCTCGTACATGTGTACCTCTGTTGAATGCTGCTACCAACGATGTGAATTTCTCCACTGTGAGATAAATAAAGGCTGATCTTATCTTATCTTACAGCAACAACAAGAGCCATTAAATTTATTTTGTTTTTGTATATTTACAGCTGTATCAGAGGATTACAAACTATTTGTCAAACGCTATATATTAACTAGATTTTCTATTTACACTGTTTAGTCTTGGTTTCAGAAACATGCTACACTGTTAAAGAAATTCAGTTAGTCGGCCCTTTATGACGTGATTACAACCATCCCCTCCATCAGAAACCCGACTCTACTTTTTACCAGCCCGTCTCCGTGTTCCTGCCCTGCACGCCCAAACATCCTGCTTAAGCAAACGAAGAATTAAGAAAACATCTGTTGCGTATCCCTCCATCAGGCCAGTGTCATTACATGCGTATTAGCTCATTTATCGCCAAGTAAAACACACAGCCAGTCCGCTGGCAGAGACATCAAACGGTTCAAACCCGGCTATCCTCCATCCTCCAGAGATGGATCACAGTCTCAGAAAGCTGTCCCGATTAAGTCTCCCCATGTGGCGGCGAAATGTTCCCTTCCTTGATCTGTGTCTCTCAAATGACCTGATTCTCTCTCGGCGGACGTGTCCTCTGTGAGAAAATGGCTCGTGCTGCTCTGCAAGGATTTCATGCAATTTACTTACATTTGATGATGTGCTCGAGCCAGACTGGAAGTTTAACGCGTCTGTTTCACAAAGTTTTCGCTCAATGCGGTGCTCTTAGCGTGACCTTAGGCGTCTGTTCTGAGTTTAAAAAGTTGAATCTGTTCGGTTTTGATGTAGGAGAAATGCCAAAGCTCTGACAGCTAATGCAGCGCTGGATAAAGGTTTCAGAGGGAAAGGACACACAAAGGAGACAATAAAAGTGTGTGACCTTTTTATAAGTGAGTTGTATGTGTGTTTCAGCACCTTTCACTTATAAGGTCACAGTTTCAGTGTATAAATCTGGAAGGTCTGTGATTTATGGATGCCTTTTCATATATATATACACACATGTGAAGATATTTAATGTTCAAAAGATGAATGCGCTTTGTGAAGTCGTGCAAGAGAACGTCACATGCCGGCGAAGAATCCTCACAGAGGAGATGAGCTTTGTGCTCACATAAATGTCACGCCATCAGTGACGACAAATTGTAATTCAGTTCCTTTGCCGCCGCGTCTAACTTTTCTGCTCTACAGACACAATACAGTGTTCTCACCATGAATCATCCATTTATATGTATCAGTTATTAAGCACAAGTGAACATCTGGAGTCTTTATCTGCTTTCAATCTTCCACATTTTTGTGCTTCAGAAAAGAAAAAAAAAAAAAGCTTTCAACACATTTGTTATGAGACGTGTTTCTAATAAAATGATGTGTGAGATTTCAGCAAACTAAAAAGTAAATCGGAGCATTTTCCAACAACAGCCTTGGATTCATTTGTTGCAGTTAAAAGCCTTTTCTCTGTTATATTCCTTTTTTTTTAACTTTTTGATGGAATAAATTCACATAACAGTGAGTAGCAACGTGCTCTGTTTCGAATAATAGAAGCATTTCCATCGTATCGAGGTGTCTGTGAGGAAACATGCTGCTTCCTCCGACTTCAACTAAGCACGAAAACCTTTTGCTGGATCGTATGACTTTTGTTTTAAAACGTCTGCTGTCTCTGCTCACATAATCTGAAAACGCAAACTAAAACATAGATGGAACCTTTCTGTTACAGCAGAACAATATTAAGAAACATGGACGCATAACACTAAACTAGTAGCAGAACTAATTCTCGCACTTCTGTTAAAATTTGAATACCAGTTTAAAAAAGGACAAAATGGAATTTCAAGTTGATAGAATCCACAAAAATAAACTGGTGCGGAGTGGTATAGAAATGTTTTAGAAACAGAAACTTTTTTTTTTAACACTGTTCTTCAGGAAAATGCATCTGTGGCATTTAAGAATTATAAAAACAGGAAGAAATTATTGTCATGAAAAACCAAAACAAAGCAAAAATAGGACAAAATGACAAACAGATGAGTTTTCAGGAGACTTTAAATGTGCTCTGGTTGTGATATTAATAATTTCACAAAAGTAAAGCATCTCAGTGTGTTTATTAAACTAAAACTAGAACTTCGTTGTCCCCTCCTCAAAGAGAAAATCATTTGAGCTAAATTTAACCGTATCATCATCTCTGTGGTTGACGTGACCTCACGTTGCCGTTCTATCACCCGTCTCCTGCCTTTCATATCCATCTCCCTCCATCTCATTATCAGATAACTGCCACACAGGAGCATCAGACTGTGAAACCTGTCAATTACACATCACAGCTGTCCTAAAACACAGGACTGGTTGACTTTACCTGAAGCAGATGCCTCGATGATGGTTTGTTATTGTTTGGATGAGCATCATAACCATCCAACCGACAACACCTGTAGACAAAATAACATTTTAAACCAATAATGCACTCACTGGATCCCTTTAAATATTGTACAAACAATTTGTCAGTTTTTATTTTTCTCTCAAATTAATGCTTGACATTATGAAAGGGGAATTTTTTTCTTCACATTTCGCTGTGACCATGAAAAGCGTCTTCCATCTGTGCAACACTGTGCAGCCAAATGATTCTACCTGAAGACAAAACCGAACGCTATGCCAGCAAAGCCTGAGTCATGTTCAAATCAGCTGCACATTTCACATTCTCCTCCGCTGTTCCCATTTTATATACAGGCCCGTTCTCAAAAGACTGTCTTTGGGGCTTCTTCTCTGTAAATGTCATCCTACTTCAGACGTCACTCTGAAAATGTCACCCTGCTACCCTGTTCATTAGCTCAGCAGCTCTCCTCTCGATTATACACCATTTTCCATTACCGGGATCACACACCCAGGGCGAGGCTCCTCTCCTCCAGCTGCACGTACTGGAGTGTGATTGCGAGGCTGAAAGGACGGCTGTTCTGGATGTTCTGGCACTCGGCTGTTAGAGTTTGATGTTGTTTGCTGAGCCGTGATCACCTGTTATTGAAGATTTTCCGCCGTTTCCCACGCTGCACTGCTGCAGAGGGCTGAGGGGGGCTGAGCGAGCCGTCAATCAGGCCTTTAGGGGGAGAAGAAAGCCGCAATTTCGGTGTTTTGGCCTCTTTGAAGTAAAAGTTTTGAAGGTTATAGAACGTGTTGACTTCAATGAACTCTAGACATTTGAAAGCTGCAAAGAAATTGGTGTTTTTATTTAGATTCCCTCCTGGAAAATGTACGCGAGCTGCAACCAGTGAAAGGTTGCAGTCACTTGCTTTTACAGGCATAAAATACAAAGAACAATACCAATTACACACATTAGCACATAATATTCATCGTTAACAATCATTCAAAACGAGTTCATTCATTTAACTTTCAATCACAAACATATTATATAAACATGTTTTGTATAGACGAGAACAAAATCAATATTCAGTTTGTGTAACTTCTGGTTATTCACAAAGCTGATATTTGTCTGATCAAAACATCAGTAAACTACATTTAAAATAAAAGGAACTCAACAATTTTACTTTTTAAATGTTTTTATAAACACATCACATGAAAAGACTAAGACCAGCAAAGAATTAGGGACTAATTATCAGATTTGATCTTCAGCATTTTGGTTTCATTTTTTAAACCAATTTCTGATCAAATTAATTAATTACCAAAGGTGCTATGTTGGCTCTGATGCAGTTTGTACATCATGAGCAAAAGCCAGTCACCATCGGACAATAAATGTCAAAAAGGTTTTTGCATTAAACATCTGCAAAACAGCTGCAAGGTGGATCGGTGGATAGCACCGCTGCCTCGCAGCAAGAAGGCGCCCGGGATCTTTCTGCGTGGAGTCTCCATGTTCTCCCCGTGCAGCGTGGGTTCTCTCCGGGTTCTCCGGCTTCCTCCCACAGTCCAGAAACATGCTGAGGTTAATTGGTGATTGTAAAT
Source organism: Stegastes partitus (assembly GCF_000690725.1). NCBI lineage: Eukaryota > Metazoa > Chordata > Actinopteri > Pomacentridae > Stegastes > Stegastes partitus. The sequence goes on along the minus strand of NW_007579039.1, from coordinate 150,011 downwards.
TGTCCGTAGGTGTGAATGTGAGTGTGCTTGGTTGTCTGTCTCTAAGTGTAGCCCTGTGATAGACTGGTTACCTGTCCAGGTGAACCTGCCTTCACCCTGAGTCAGCTGGGATAGGCTCCGCCCCCCATGACCCTGGTGAGGATTAAGCGGTGTGTAGATGATGGATGGATGGATGATGCAAAACATAAATAGAAGTATTTCAAAGAAGTTTTGTATTGCAGTTTGTGTTTTTTTGAGATCTTGACTCCAGATTTTCCTTTTTTACTGCTTTTAAATATCAGTTTTCTTGATTACTAATAATTGGCATCAAAATATCGTTCGACCTCTCCAACACTCCCTCTGCGTTATCAGGCTCCACTGTTGTGCAGTGGTGGCCACACTGCTACACTGGCTGACGCAAAACATCTCCTACATTGTTCTGGCTCAGTCCAACTTTCACAATCCTTCTGCAATAAAGTCCCCCACAAACCTACCACTTGTTTTATCTGAAATGTTTGCCAAAAGCTGGAGTACTCAAAGTTCTCAATCTGTAATTTGGCTTTCTTTGACATGAATTTACAAAAAAACATTGCAAAGTAAGTGATTGCAAAGTTTTCAGCCCCTTAAAAGTCAGTAGTAAGTAGATAATTACATCATGGAGCCTGTGTGGATAGGTCACATCTGGACTCTCCAGGTTTACCTCATTCTTCTTTGCTAAACTAATGAGTCATAAGCCTACAGCTCTTTTCAACTCCAGCCACAAACTCAGTTAGACTAATGTCTGGGCTCTGGCTTGGCCTCTCCACAACATTCATCCTGTTGTCTTTAAACCACTTCTTTGCCACTTTGGCCGTGTGCTTTGTAAAATAAGTGATTGCATAAGTATTCGCCCCCTTTAAAGTGACTCACCTAATTCTGAAGCAGCTGCTGCCTGTTCCTCAACAGTCAGAGCTTTACGGGAGAGAAAAAGAAAGACACTGTTGAAAACAAAAAAAAAAATCTTGACTGGAGTTGACCAAAAGGCATGTGGGAGACTCTGAATTCAACTAGAAGAGGGTTCTTCGATCTGATGAAATGGAAACTGGCCATCGGACGATATACTAAGTTTGGGGGGAACCAAACAAAGTACAAGACAAACACGATCCTCACCTTGAAGCACGGTGGTGAAGATACGAGGTGCATCAGAAAAGTTCCAGGACTGGTGTCACAACAGAAATATATTTCAAACCCAAACTGCAAACTTCGATGGAGTCACAGGTGTCTTGGTGGCCTCCCTCACTCGTCCCTTTCTTGGACAGTCGTTCAGTTTGTAGGGACCATTTGCTGAAGGTAGATCTACACATGTGCTATATTTCTTAATGATGAATACAACTGCACAGAATATTCTTTGACATGGAAATATTTCAGTAACCTTTGCAGTCCTGAGTATTCTTTTATCTTCATGGTGCAGTTTTATCCAGGAGTACTTATTCACTGGACCTTCCAGTCACTGAGATGCATTCACTGCACTCAGATAATCTCAGTTTCACCACCTCTACCATCCCTTGGCTGCAGTAGTGTTGAATTAGATTAGTCACAATTATTTTTAGATGTGATATTTACACAATCACTTATTTTACATGTTAATTAATTGGCATTACTTTGTAGAAATCAGTTTTCACTTTAACACGAAGGAGTGTTTTTTTTTATTTGGTAAATTCTTGTAACATAATGAAAAAGGCCAAATTAAATTGAGCATGATGCAGTGATGAAAAGCAATAAAAGACTTCCAAGAGGCTGGATCCTTTTCTTAGGCACTGTATTTACTATATGTCCTAAACTACACGATATATGTGGGACTCATTTTGAAAAAAATTATGTCCTCAGTACCACAGATATGGCCAAGAAGTCAGCAAGAGGTGATATAATGAGGTCCGCATGCTTCAAACAATGAGCCATTCGGATTGTACAAGAGCGTCTGACATGTTTCCAGCTTTTGTGTAACTTTGTGAAGCAATCTGACAATTACGACATTCCACGCAACAATTAGCAATGTGTGCAGAGCTGAGAAAACAGACGGATTTGGAACGCTCCCCAGCTGTGTGTTTTCATTTTTGCGTAGCGACTTTCATCACTTTTTATTCTACTTTTGCACAAGTGGAGGCTCAAAGAGTCAGCAGTGTTACATCCACCATGATGGCAGGCTTCTCAGCCCGTGTTTTATTGGGAGGAGCCGTAAACACTTGGGCTTGGACGACACGTCGTACAAACTAGTTCATTTACAGCATTCCTTAAACCACGGTTGGTTTTGGTTTTCCTTGGTCTTCACTGGATTTGCAGACAGTAAGAAAATATAAAGCAAAGCCAGGCTTATTCTTTGCATATAAACTCACTGAGGAGCCTTGATGTGATGAATTTAAAGCTTCCCAAATAAAAATCTGGACATCTTAAACAGTCTCAAAAGAAGGTCTGGTTGTACAAAAGGTCTCAGTAAGCAGAGCATCTTTCAAATGAATCAGTTAACAAGCTCCTGTTCAACACAATCTGCTCACTCCTGCAGAGTTTTTCAGATTTTGGTGACCCCTCTCTGTCAGCGGTGAACCTCATCATTTGATGCCTGCTGTCTGTCAAAGTCGGCGCCCTGCTCTCTCTCTCTGTCTCTCCTCTCAATGGGCCGAGGGTAATATTTGCTAATGAGTTACTTTGCTGCTGCCATGGCAACAGGCCGATCACCACAGAGTGTGAAGCAGGAGTGGCACCCTTGACACCAACCCATAAAACAAGCCACCCAGGCTTATGATGCGCGATGCATAATGCAGCGCTACAGCCCTCATCCAGCCGTCCCTTCTTCCATCTCTCACGTCTTCTTCCCCCTCTTCATTCCTCAGTCATTCACTCCATCTGATTGAATCACATCCACCCGAGGCCCCTCTGCAGCCGCCTCAACCACAAATCAGAAAAACAGAATGAAAGGAAGAAAGGAAAATGAGAAAGCTTTACGTAAGGGTGAAAGCACATGTTTGGTCACGGCCTAATTGAAGATGAAAATGCAGATCGTCATGTCTGAAATGAATACGGTCCAAAATTAAAACTGGCGATGCAACACCTGTTAGAACTGGTCTCTGGTGGATCATTGAGCTCCACAGAGGGAGAGCTATGTCATGGCACTGATGTATTTAACAGTTAAGAGTCTCAGTCGAGTGTTTGATCAATTGCAAGTCCACAGTGAAGTCGTGTTTTCGATGGATCCCAAAGTTTTGTCACTTTGCTGAAGAAACATCTGCACGTGATGGTATATTTCTAGAAATGCGTCTAAAGCACAACACAACGGGACAGTTTGCATGTGAACAGCACACTGCAGCAGGTGCAGGCAATTAAAACTCACGATACAATCACAGCCTCATCCACCTGCAGCTCGACAGCATTTTCAGCATGAACAGACGCACACAGGTAACAGATTAACAGATTACATCCCACTCAACCAGAAACGTGGCAGCGCTAAGAGCAACTCTAATATCGCAGTATGCTAAAAACAAGCCAGGGACATGTTCAGCTATGAAGAAAAATAAAAAAATAAAATAAAACCACGAGCAGATACTGCACATGTGCCTTTTTAAAGCGTCTGTGATGCCATTTTTTCTTGTGACATTTGGGTGTTCCTTCAGTTTTACCAGATATATTGAAGATGAACGGGGTTAATGTTTGTCCAAACTACTTAAGCAATGACGACTGGTCAGACTGGTCTTTGGTGGACAAACTGTTAAAATGCTTAAAAGCATTAACTTTCTGACACAAATCCATTTCCTACATTTATAACGTGATACAAATAAGTTTCAAGAATTGTTTTGTTGTTGCTCCTTTTCAGCGAACCAGTTCTACCAGGTAACCCAGAAAATATGGAAAAAGCTTCAAATATGAGGTGAAAGGATCGTATTTTAACCCTAAGTGTGGTATTTGTCTGAACCTTACCCAGTACTTTGGGGCCTAAACTTAACCAAACAGGGACTAAGAACCAGACGTAAGCTGTCAGGGCTCGTCAGACAAGATCCAAGTGCAGACTCGGCAGGTAGGCGGTGAAAAGGAACAAATTCTTAAAAAGGAACTTACTGGAGTGAACAGGTGAGCAAACGAAGGGCGGCTGGTGATCCCGGCAAAAATAGATCCAAAACTAAAGAGGGCAATCCAACAAGACTAAATTAAAAAAATCCACAGAACTCCAAAGGACAAAGGAAACATAAAACAGGTGCAGGGAGAAGAACACGAGGGCAGCAAAATAAGAGTTCAACAGCACAAACTGACAAAAACAAAGGCAGAGACAAGACTGAGAACTGACTGGGGAGGCTAGACACAGGTGAAACTCATCAGGGCAATCAAAGGGGAGGGAAAAGAGACACAAAGAACAGAAGTAAAAAACACAAGCAACACACAATGAAAAGCACTTTCAAAATAAAACAGGAAGTGACTAAGAAGCGACACAGAACCTCCAGATAGACAAACAGAGACACAGGAAACACAGAAAAGGAGAAAACACACGTGAACGAAACAAAACAAAACCAGAAACTGAAACTCAAGAATGGTGACAAAAACAAATCAAAATAAAAGTTTCTGAGGAGCGTTTAAAGATAAAACCAGAAGCCTGCAGGTGGATACCAAAATCACCTAATTGTGGTATAAAATAAAATGACAAGCATCTGTATGTATATTTTTGACACAGCAGGTTTTGTAACATTTCCTGACCTGTAATAAATTTATGAACCAAAACGCATGATTGTTTGTTTCTGACAAAAACGTGTGTTTCAGTGAAATGAATACATTAGAAACTCTGAGCCTCCTTCAAACTAAAAGCTTTTCGCTACCATGACATCGTGCTACCTTTTGAAGAGATGCTTATTTCCAAACAGACTCAGGACGTAGCTTAGTTTAGTTTCCCTTTTATGTCACTAACTTGCGTCTTCTCTCTCTTGTAATTTTCTCCTCTCTGTTTTCTAGCGACCTTTATCTCAGGTATTTCCGGCTTTGGAGCGACACATGTCTGATCTGTTGCCTGCTTGTCTCACCA
>NW_007579039.1:93254-144253 GCF_000690725.1 Stegastes partitus | reverse complement strand
TCTGTAATTTATAATACTGTATGTATACATTATCACACTGGTTAGGTTGTTCTCCATAATTAATAACCCAGGAGGGTCACAGTCTTGTATTCTAGGCATGAAAAGTAATATTTTATACACATTTTATCGGGTTTTACTGCTTAATATATAAATGATTCAGGTAAAATCACACCCTAAATAACAGCATAGGGTCTTAACCTCAGTATTTAAACGTGTTACGTTTATTTCACAACACTGGGCATACTCTTTTTAATTCTTTTAAACTTTTCTCTTAAATGTGTTGTTAATGAACATTGACTCAACCTTTTTATGTTATGTTACAGGTTTGGGCTCTCATTTATTGTTTTTTTGTTTGTTTGTTTTGTTTTTTTCTCAGTATTTGTTTTATTGTAAAGCACTTTATCTCAAAAAAGGCTTCACAAATAAAATGATTATGAATATTAGTTGTGTGGGGAAGTCATTTTGAGGTGATGGGTTTGGATTCTTTGGTGAAGTGTAGTATTTCTAACTCAGCAGATGCTTCTGTGGAGTGAAAGGCTGAGTGAGACGGGAAGCGAAAGGGTGAGGCGACAGTATTTCATCCAAGCCGAGCTGCAGGTTTGATGCTCTAATGCAGAGCTGAGCATCATCTGCTCACGGCTACAGGTTTCAGTGTCGGCTCAGCTGCCAGCCCGCCGAGAGCATCTATCTAATTACACAAAGGTTGCCCCGATGCCCTTCTTGCCACGGTGTGACCAGATGACACCACTCTCGCTCCCATCTGTCCCGGCCCGCTGACGTCTTGCGAACCAGAAGCGGCACAGATTGTGACTCTTATGTGACTTCACAGGCACAGCGGGCCGCGATGCTCTCTGAAGGCCCGGCGGTCCTACGTCCCATATGACCCTTTCTGGATGCGAGAATGCAGCGATCGCATGAATGCTCAGTTGGGTATCTCGCAATCTGTGAGATAAATGCCTCACCACTTTTACTCACTTTGCACTCGAGAAATGACTTCACACTTTGATCCGAAAGTCGTGACATGGCTTGTGCTCAAGTGTGAGGCGCCGCTTTGAATCAACTTAAGGGATCAAAAGGCCGGAGAAAATTCCTGCTCGGTGATAATGATGACGTCACATTTCTGGTGGTAATATGTTTGACTCTCCATCGTTTGTTTTAATGACACCTGTTGGGCAACTGTATAATATATATATATAACAGCCCTGTCTCGTAAGAATTACATTGCAGTCTCAAAAAACTTGCAATCTTGATTACATTTTGAGAAAAAAAAAAAAAAAAACCTGTCAGCTGGACAATGCTGGTTTGCCGCCAATGAAAAGTAGATTATTCCATCTCAAATCATTACTGGCCTTCTGCTCGACCTTTTTTTTTTTTTAATCATAAACTATAAATATTTAAAATGGTGTCAGTGAAAGTTTGCATTGATTTATCAAATACTTTCCAAGATAATTAAAAAACCAAACATTGCCCAGCCACCTACTTTAAGCTCATTTATTCGCACATTGAAATGTGAGGCTACGTTTGAAGGACAATATCTTAGGAACTATTTAAAAGCCTGAAATTGGCATAGTTATTGCTCCTAATTTGATTGATCCAGAATTGACAATATCTACAATCTCAATGTTTTTTCTATTTCAACTCACCCACTAAAGGTTGCCGGTTCGCGTCCCGGTGAGGACACCCGGGATCTTCCTGCGTGGAGTCTCCATGTTCTCCCCGTGCAGCGTGGGTTCTCTCCGGGTTCTCCGGCTTCCTCCCGCAGTCCAGAAACATGCTGGTGATTCTAAACTGTAGGTGTGAATGTGAGTGTGCTTGGTTGTCTGTCTCTAAGTGTAGCCCTGTGATAGACTGGTTACCTGTCCAGGTGAACCTGCCTTCACCCTGAGTCAGCTGGGATAGACTCCAGCCCCCCATGACCCCGGTGAGGATTAAGCGGTGTATAGATAATGGATGAATGGAACTCACCCATAATCCAACACTATTAGATCTACTTATACAGATTCAGATACAGAGAAACAACAGTGCAAACTTCAGGCTTTTATCTTTAATGGTTTCTGGGATATTGGTATTCAAACGTCGCCTCAAATGTCAAAGGGAGAAAAAAAACAGGCTGAAAGTGGATTAAAAGTTAATGAGAAAATCAGAATTCATGGAGCTACAACTGGGTTCATTGTTGTTTCTGTGGGTCACACTTATTTCCTTGCTAGTGCTAAAAGCTAGTCCCTCCTGTTTGCGAACACACCGGATACACGGAACAATAAATGTTAGAGCAATAATTTAAGCTCCACTGTAAGTAGTTTTAATCACTCCTGTGTTAAAGCAGTCAGCAGTGGAGGCATTCATATTAATGAAAAGAGCCTGATTATTATTTTTTTAAGCGCTGGGGAAATAAGTTCACTGGTCTGATATTGTGTTGTTGCTCTGTGTGGCAAAAAACGTGACCCAGTTCGCCATTTTGTTTTCATGAGCATCATTTTTCATGGCAGGACATTGTAATTACGCTTCATGTTGTGCTCTGTGGACCCCTTTACATTAAATTCTGTTCATTAAGGGTCTTTGGTAACATTATAATGTGCAGTCATTATTGCAGGCATCATAAAACACAAGAGGGTAATGAATTAGTGAGTATTTTTCCATTAGCATGGCATATTGTTTTAGTAATTGAGTTTAAAGACGTGGAAGACCTCTCATATTTACAAAGCAATTGATGGAGTACATCTTTCACAAACACGAGGTGCCAAAAAGAATAATAATGTGCCATACCTATAAGACTAATGACATCCAATTAAAGCTAATTGCCAGAGTTTGTAGATTTGTTGTCAGCAACTTTAGACTTTGATCTATAATACATTTAAAATTTCTGCTTTTTATACTTTAAATACATTTTTGTTTTAAATACTTGCATTTTTTGACAGATTTCAAGTCTTCCTTAAGAAATGAAAACTTCTTTCTGTTACTGTCAATTAAATTCTGCAAAAAAAAATTGCCTAAATCTGTCGTATTTTCTCTCTTTTCTATGAACCTATTCTTATTTGATACTGTCAGCAAACTATTCATCTCCAGTGTTTTAGGGTCTCCTGTGCAATAAGTCAGAAACCTGAACATTCCTCTGCATCAGTGGAGCTGCAGGGTGCTTGTGGTGAATGAAGGGTTTCTGCAGTTTGACAGTCAAAGGTGTAACATTTCCACAGTAAATGTCTAAAAGTGGTTAGAGCAATGTTGTATTGACTTGTGGACTTATGTGTGCACTTTACCGACCTGGTTTTGCTGTCAGGTGTTGCTGTGATGGCAGCAGCTTCAAACCCAAGTATCCCTGTGGAGCAAGAAAGAAAGAAAGAATGAATGAAAGCATCACCTGAAACAAATCACAACGATGTTCAAACCTGGAGAAATCTGTAATATTAATTATTGTATTTGTGCATTTCCTATTGGTTGCTTGTCCATCTTGTTGTGTCTCCTTTGTCATTCTGTTGTGAAGCTATGCTAAGCTAAGCATCACGATTGGTCAGTGCTACCTCCACGGTCTTCCTGCATAACTCAACAGGATTTTTGTTTTGAAAGGAACATTATTAGTTTTGAATTAAATGTTATTTGTAATCTGTGACATGGTTGGAAAGGCAGTCAGTTTAAAAGAGCGACAAAGTTGGGGCACTGCTCCAGCTCACCTGGATGAGCTGGCGTCCCATGTGCAGGGCTACAGACCCTGATGTGGAGGTCATGAGTTCCAATCCCGCTCATGGCCTTTTCCACAGGTCCTTCCACCATTCTTCTCCCCCACTTTGCTGTCTCTCTCTCTCACTGCACTATCAAATAAAGGCAAAAAGGCCTAAAAATAACTTAAAAAAAAAAAAGAGCGACAAAGCAGCTATGTTAGGAGGCAGGAGAAGTGATTAAACCAATCAGACTTTTACCCAGAAGACCAGAGTTTGCGTCTTGTGTTGGATGAGAGACCATCGGCCTCAGATTTAAGTTTCATTTTCTGTCATTTACTTTCATGTTTTACTTGCTTTTTGGTTAAACTTAGACAACGAAACATGATTAAATTCAGAACAATATTACACTTTAAGACATTTTTAGATGTTAGAAGGTTGGTGAAGCTTAGACATGAAAGTTATTTGCTTTTGGGTTAAAATCTGATTGCTTCACTACTTGTTGGAGGCTTCTCCTCCATGTTCTGGGTTACCAGAGTCCTGCACAATCTAACAAATGAGTGTTTGGCTGGAAAGCAGCGACAGTAAAGCAACACAATCAATGGCAAAGATGTTGTTAATATATTTGTGATACATTACAAATAACCATAATCCAGCAGAAAGTAAATGTTCCTTAAAACTTTACTGAGAATGAAGTTCAGTCGTTTATGAACATAATTGTGTGGAGACTGGTTTGGATTATTTATAGCGCTGCTTGAATTTGCCGCTGAGCATCAGATACAGGACTTCTACATGTAGCTGATTATGTAAGTCAGCAATTAACACCATGTCAGCTAGCGGTCCTTGTGGCTATTTCATTAGAATTTAGGCCATAACATGTATACACCAGACTGCATTTGATGTTAATGAAACTTTATTACATAATCTAACTCATAAACATAATTTCTGACCAAAAAAATGGAACTGAAGCCAACAGCCTGCAGGGGGCGACTCCTCTGAAAGAAAAGAAGTCCAACTGCAGCAAAGCCTATGAAAAATTGCCCCTACTTCTTATTTATTTATTATTTATTTTATTTGATGTTGCCCCATTTTCCTGTATGAATTTATGGTCTTGAACACAGCATGATGTTTATTTGTTCATTATGGTCCCATACAGAATAAAACAACCAATAAAACAGGGTCTGTCTTAACAATCATTTTTTATGTTTGGCTTCAAAACACTAACATAACAGCAGCTAAATTCTTAACTTGAACCTCTGAAGGAGTTGCTATATCTGACGTTTACATACAGTCTATGGAGATGGAGTTTCATCCACAGCAGCGGTGAAGACAACAATTCCCACGATCCCACGATCCCACGCCGCTTCAATACGTCAATAAACGATTCCTTGTGTTCCTGTCTTGGCAAGACTTTGAGCAGCAGAAACTACAAACTGTGTGTTTAAAGCATCAGCGTGAGTTAAAAGCTTCCCGTCCACTGCACATGTTAAATTGTTCATAAAACGCACAGATCTTTGCTCCTCGGCTAATCCGGCCCACGCAAGGTCTGCACCCATTACTTATTTCCAGGGCATCAAATATATTTACATACGAACACAACCTGCGCATTAACAACAGATTGCCACCATCAATCACAATTCTGCAGCTCCTCTATCTGTTCAGTCTACTATCTCACTACTTACATAACCTCCCGGGTCCCTCAGGAGGCTGCCCAGGCTGCCTGAGATTGTATCAATGCGCAGGTCAAGGGAAGGTGATGACTAATTCATGAGGCTGTTTGCAGGGAAGCCTCGCTGAGAGTCATTAGTCGCCTGTCAGCCGCTGCTCAGGCAGCCATGGGAGTTGGACAGTGTTGTGTGTCATGACAGGGCTTTCACAAACAAGACCTCTCTTTACTCTTTAGACGTCTGAGTCACAGGGAAGGCAGAAGAGGGGCTGACGGGCGATCGGTAATCACATCAGATTTTTTTGAATGCAGCCCAGTGTCCAGAAGGTCTTTGATCGTAAACTCAGATTTAAGATGGTTTGTGTTTTAACAGAAGTCCTCACATTCTTTATTTGTCTGGTTGGTTCAGTTTAAAGTCCTGCAGCCTCCCGGGAAGCTGCATCAGTCAGTTCATGTGTGACCCTGTGAACGTAAGACCTTTAATCAAAGATTCATGGAGGTTCTTCTCACACTGTTTTCTCTGTTTCAGAATGTTTTACGGTAGGAAAGAGCAGCTTAAACACGACCTTACGAGATAATCTGTTATCACTAAACCCCGTCCACACAATCTCTGTACACCTACATGCACAATTCGTCACATAATGTACACGACCCACATGTGATCTTGTGAGACGGAGGGCCGTTTTGCATGCACTTGCCCTCACACGGCTGTTTTTATAACCTGCTGACACTCACTAGCTGGCATTCATACAAATGTAATAAGGTTGTGTTGACGGTGGAGGTCACCCTGTGGTCCTACCTCGCTAAATGCATGCAGCTTGACACCCACACTCACAAGGTTAAGGGTTTGATTGCCTCTGGGGTCATCTATTTATTTATCTGTTTTTGAGCTCTTTGTATTTTTGTTTGTTCTTATTTACCCAACAATCAATAGGGTTTGATCCAGAGACACACAGTTTAGTGTAAATGTACTGAGCTGGACAATCAACCACATAACAGAGAAATCCTGGACACACTATTTGGGAACATTTGGCACATGCATGCTGAGAAAAAAATAATAAAAAACTGAATGCATGATCAGTGATTTTTTTTATTATTATTAAACTACATTTTTTTCCCCTGCATTTGTATTAAAATCTGATTTGATATTTAAATAAATAAATTTAAGACTTCTATTGTCCTGCCATTGATGATTAAACAGGTTTATGATGACCTGTAAAGAAGTTTTTTTCTGTTATATTTATTAACAAATGCTCGTCTGCAAAACAAAGCGTGTCACCATTTAATCTACATGAGGAGATCTAAGGAGAAGCTGACCCAAGTCTTCAAGTTGGCATTTTTCAGCATATCGGAGGAGGGTTGTTCCCGTAGTGAGCAGAATTTTGAAAACAGTTACACCCAGAAAATGAAAGGGGCGACAGAAAACCGCCTGAAATGAGCCACTGTAGCACAGACTGCTCGATATCCTGATTCTGGCCGTGATAGAAAGGCATCAGAACAAAGCATGCATTGAAGCTTGCTGCTTACGGGGCTGAGTTGCTGCAGACCAGTCAGAGTGTCCGTGCTGACTCCTGGCCACAGCTAAAAGCACCTCCAATGGGCATGTGAGCACCAGAACTGGACCATGCAGCAATGAAAGAAGGTAGACTAGTCTGGCAAATCACATGTTCTTTTATATCATGAGGACAGCCGGCTGTGTGTGCGTTGTTTAGCTGGAAGAGAGATGGCAGCAAGATGCCCTATGGGCAAGAGGCAAGGATGTGTGATGTTCTGGGCAATGTTCTTCTGGGAAACCTCAGATCCTGCATTCATTTGGATGTTAATTATACACGCAGCAACTAGATAAACATTGCTGCAGACCGCTTACACGCTTTCATGACAACGGTGTTCCCACATGGCAGCCGTCTCTCTCAGCAGCATTGTGCTCCCCGTCACACCGCAAGTGTTGTTCATGAATGGTTTTGAGGAACACGATAAAGAGTTTAAAGGCTTGACTGGGTCTCAAGATTTCACAGAGTGCAATCTGGTCAGCTTGGGGCCCCAGATTGCAACTTCCAGGTTCTGCAGCTAAAGTCTTGGGGCCTGATAACACCGAACACCTATGAAGTCTCAATGGGTCGGAGCTGTTTGGGCCCCTCAGAAGTGATCTACACAATCCGAGACAGGTGGTTTTAATGTTGTGCTTGATTGTTGTCTATTATACTTTCACGTTCTTGTTTCAATATTTATATTCACCTTGAATTTTCTGTTTGTTTTAATGTCTTGTATGCTACTACCTTGAAAGTCACTTCAAAAGAAAAATTGTACAAATCAAATAGCTGCACCAGTGCATGATAGAGAAACCATAAATCTAATACTTTAGCAGCATTAAACAGAAAAACAAACCCTTCAAATAAACAGGCAAGTGTGTTCAGCGCTGTAGTTGTCAGTACGAATCTGAAACCAACTGTCCAGGGAAGCAAACAGATGTTAAATCAATACACGGTACACATTACATACAGCAGGTGTGCCTCCAGATTAGACAGTTGAGCTGTTAATGAGCGGGTATGAAGTGACAGCTGGGAGAATACTTTGTATATTGAACAGGGATTTAAGAATTCACCTTAAGAATTTAATGCTAATTCCATTGCACACTGTAATAATACACTTTAGGGCAGATTGTCACCTTCTGCATGACAAGAAATCAATAGCGAAGATGGAAAAGGCTGGTGGAAGGGTGCCAAAAAACACACTGCAAAACTTGGAAAATGTTCCAGCGAGCAAATGATCTGTTAATTGGTTCTGATGTGTTAAAACATGTGCTTGTTGTAGTGGACTGTACTGGTACTGTCAGCCATGAAGGTGTAATCTGACCCGTCCTGATGAGCAAATCTGGTCATTCAGGTGTAAATCTAGTTTTCACCGCACAGATTAAGACGACTGAGCAAAAAAGTTCAGGCACTGAAGGTATTTAGATTCTTATCATGCACCGTGGAGGGGTCTGATCATTCATGCAGTCAGAGCGAGAACCAAAGCAAAATATCTTCTGCAACAAGAACACAGAGTCCTGCAGCAGATGGTCTCACCTCCACAGAGCTCTGATCTCAACAACATGGAGTCAGTCTGGGATTACATGAGGAGACAGAACACAAAGGGACTGAACTTCAAAAGCCTGTTTTTTTTTAAACACATATAAACACTGGCACCATTTCAAAGTCCATATAAAGGAAAGGACACAGCAGACCATCAGAAAACTATTGCTAAACACTTGAAAAGATCGAACTATAGCACTGAACTGAGTAGTTTTTTTGTGTTCAGGATTTTTTGGGTGAGTCAGATATCTTGGCTCAATGATCGTTACACCTTCTACAGATGCTTGTTAGCTATCCAAGCAAATGCACCTCCTCTAGATGCCAGAATTTGCAGAACTGCTCAGCTTCCTCATGTAAATTTCTGAGGAGTGATGAGATGAAGAAGAGGTGGATTGATTTTATGAAGAGCCCCATCGATGGAGAGCTGAGGATCTCCACCAACAACTCTGCAGTTCTGCAAACGTTCAACGCAGACAGCTCAGATTCACAGATAATCTACAGATGGTGAATGAGGCAGAATTATTTCTCCTTCCGTCCTGCTAACATCTGCTGTCATCTTCTGCAGTGTCTTGTATTGCCCTGTGTGCAAAGTTTATTAAGTCAGCAGCTACATAGTGACAAAAAAAACCTGCATCTACAAGCTCTCTACCTCCAGAAACTTGTGGACTGAACATTTCTGCATGTTCCAACCGCAAGAACCGTTCCAGTTGAAGCTCTTTCAGGGTGTTTTCAGGGGAGAGAAAAGCACCTTCTCCAGGGCATGTAATTGTCAGTGGCATATATCGCATCCTACTCTGTAACGGAGACAGAAAGGCTGAAAGAGTTAATTATAGGGCCGTTCCTGTAAATGTTTGCACCTCCTTTGTATTGAAAGCTGCTTCATATTTCACATTTGTGATTTCTCATCTACGCAGCTAGAAGGTCGCCAGTTCGCATCCCGGTGAGGACACCCGGGATCTTCCTGCGTGGAGTCGCCATGTTCTCCCCATGCAGCGTGGGTTCTCTCTGGGTTCTCTGGGTTCTCTGGATGGATGGATGGATGGATGGATGGATGGATGGATGGATGGATGGATGGATGGATGGATTTCTCATCTAACTTGTTTGGTTCAGTTATAATGAAGTCAGGTCTGTTTGCGTGACTACTACAGAGGAAGCCCGTCAGCTGGACACATCCCATCGCATAAAGCATCCTGCTCATTTTTTCATGTTTTTCAAGTGGAATTTAGACACTTTGCAATTTATTTGATCATTTCAATTTGGCTGAGTAGCTAACAACACTGTTCTGTTGTGTGACAAACTCAGAACACGATTTTTACTGCTTTCTGTGGACTTTAAAGATAGATGGTAGTGATTCAGACCGTTGGTTTCATTTGGTTTTTCTATCGACTGCACTTTGCATGAACTGATATTTTTTTAAAAAAGGAAAAAAAACTGTTAATGGTAATATTTTTTGCAGAGTCCTTATTTTTTAGAGCGTAACATTTTGTACAACACTGCAGCGAATAATTATTTTGGCTAAAGTCTTTCAGCCCACTATTCCTTTAGGGTTTGTGCTGATTATTGTGTTGTTTTGTGTGATCTGTTATTACATTTTGGTGTTTTTCTGCATGCTGTCAGACAAATTGCGGTTATTATATTCTTATATTTTCATGATTACGGTTGCATGTGCTTCATTGTTTCCTTGCTGCAGTTACAGAAGGTTCCCGAGGAGCTTGTAGGAGCTGCTGTCATTTACTCTGCTTTCATTGTTACCACCACGTAAAAACCCCAAACTCAACACTTCCTGTGTTTGACTTCTTGGGAAACAGGGAAACAGTCTGGACTCTCAGATCAAAGACTTGCACTCATCCTTATCAAGGACTTTGGAGGAACAGGGCAGTCGGGTAAAGCCGTCTGGAAAACTGTTCATTTAAGAAGAGGAGGAAAAAAAACAGCAAAGGTTTTCTGTGTGGCTACATCAAATTGACAGCAATTTTGGTCCCACTGAGATGAAATAGGAGAAGCTGTGGGTGTCTGGGGACCCAGATAGAGAAGTGTTTCCTGGATAAAGATTAAATCAAGCTCTGGGACCCCCCATTTCCCTGCAGAAGCTTTTCACAGAGAATTAGAAGGTTTACCTGTTGACAGGAGGAACGAGCTCAAACAGACCAGGCGGGGTTGTTTCAATTGACCTACACTTCTCAATTGTTTGATGGCTTCCCCAAATGAATAGGAGTTTAATGCCACCGTGTCTGTAAAGTGGCATTAAGTGTGATTATTAAGTAAGAGTCCAGCTGTCAGCCTTGTCAGCGTAAGTGGGGCTGCAGCAAGAAAAAGCGACAAATTCGCCTTAATTGAAGAAGAAACATGTGCCTGGTTTTCCATGTCAACCCGCCTGGTGGGGACACGTCAGTGAGCAATGCTGTTCTAGAGACATCTACAAATAATTTAGATATATAGATATTTTTCATCTCTCCCTCATTTTCTTATGTGATATAAATAAATCAAAATGGCCAAAAATGTAAAGCTGAAACATGTAATAATTATCCTATTAATTAACAACACAAAAGATCCAGAGATAGATGTTATTAAATATGGAACATTTCCAAAGGCACCACTGTCAAAACTGTCAAACAGTCCAGCACACGAAGATATACACTTTTTTTATATTAATATAAACCAAGGAAAAGCAGTGAATCCTCACAGTGGAGAAGACGGAGTCAGCACTGGCTCCATAACTGACTTAAACAATGAGTGTGTTTCCAAAATTGTTGCTGATTCTGTTCCAGGACTAATCATCTCAGCTACAGCCTCAAGCCCTTCCAAGATTTCATACAATTATGAGCCTGTGAAAGTCTAGTAACAGTAGTCTGACAATAACAATCTTAAATCCCGCTTTAACGGAGAGACGGATTTCGAGCTGCAGGCGTGTTCGGCAACCTGTTACCACATAATTGAAATTTCATCACAACTTCACGACAACTGAGCACACTTCATTTGTTGATAAAGAAACGTGGCTGAAAGTCAAAGAATTAGTAATGACTCAAATAAAGCTCGACTGTTACACGGTACAAGAATAAGAACAACACTTTTTTCTCCACAGACATGAGTCCCTGTTTAATAAAAATGTTCCTGGCTGAACAATAAAACGTGCTTCTGTTGACCTGAGGCACCCTGGTGCTATGAAAGAGCTTCGGAAACCTTTCCCTCTTGAGGCAGTAATTAAACTTGTCAGTAGGTGTTTCGGCACGAGAGAAGGATTAGGATTCCTGGTGCTGGATCTCAAACTGAGCTGACAATATGGTCCAACCACAAAGCCAGGGGCTTCTGGGACCTCAGCCAGTGGCTGATAGATCCATCAATATGACGGGTTTAGTCAGCGCTGATTGCTCTCCAGAGCAGCTCCTGTTGGTTTGACGGGGCAGCCATGCACGGAGTTTTCCACATTCTGAAACTACGTTCTGCTTTATTTATATGCAGGCCCATAACAGGTCGATGAGGACCTACTGCAGGCTAGAAGGAGGTCCTCACTGAGTTGGCAGAGAGCTGGGAAATGAAGCTAAAAACCCACAGTTTGTAACTGTCATAGACATTTAGGCTCTATAAATACTCAACCAAGGTTTATGGCTGAATGTAGGAAAAAAGGAGCAAATGATTATCTGAGGATTTTACGTCTGGAGGAGATGAAACACGTTTTATTTGTATACAAAGTCAAGAATATGACATGAAAGTCATATAAAGATTCTGTGTGTTATTTTGCACAAAGGGACCAAAATACCAATAAAATCAGACTAGAAAACATTTATTCTTAATTTTAACGATTGTTTTTTGTAATACTGTTACCTAACATTTAGGAAATTACTTTTTTCTCCTAAAGCTATGTGCTTGTACTTGGACTATATGGACGTTTCAGTATAATATGAGATTAAGACTTCTCCACAATGGCCTTAATACTGCATAAGACTAAAACTTGTTGTATCTATTTTAACATCCCAATAGCATTTCTAGGCATAAAGATTAACTATCCTAAAATCTGTGGCGAACCACTCCTCAAACCCTGAGGCTTATCACAGTCAACTATATGACCACAGCTTGGTGTATGGGAACAGAGAGATAGAGCAGTCGCAAAGCTGTTTACTGGCCAAACTGGAGGGTCCCGCTTCCTGCAGAGCCGTGTGATAACATTGTCACCAAGCAGCATGAAGGCTCCCCACTCGAAAGGCTGCCTTGAAACTCACTGGTAATTATAGCAAAGAAAACACAGAGAGATGTGTGTTGACGAATAGCTTTTCAAGGCTGTGTGTCAGCTTCGTCAGACACAATAGTCCATATAAAAATGAAGGTAAAAGAGCAGAAAACAACCACGCAGCTTCATTGGGACAATGAATACTATGCTTCCTTCCTCAAAGTGCTTTCAAAGAGTCATGTGAATCCCTGAAGTCACACAGACAGGAAGCAGAGGAAACACAACGAGGTGATAAGAAAGATTTTTCTCTGTTGACTCACTCAGGACTGAATCCTGCAGCAGTTGAGAAGCCATTAAATCCTCGACTTAAGTAAAAGCAGTAAAACCATAATGGATACATCGATCAGCCACAGCATTGACCGACCAAGTGTACAGTATTGATCATGTTGTTACAATGCAGTGTTCTCTTGGGAGACCTTGGCTCATGGCATTCACCTGGACGCTGCTCTGACATGTAGCACCCACATGAACATGCTGCAGACCAAGGACAACCTCTACGGCAACAGTAGTCTGATGATAGCACTCAAACGCCATAAAAAGCTGCAGGAATACAGAATAATGACTGTATTATGAGACTCAAAGTAAAAACCAATTTCTACAACGTGGTGTCAAATAATGTCAAATATAAAATGTAGAACAAGTGATTGAGAAGGTCAGACAGGCTCAATGCTGCAAAGGTGCACCTACTAAATACTGACTTGAAGGGGTTGAATACTTCTGCAATCATTCATTTTATATTTACTTTTTTTTTTTTTTTAAAGTAAATTGACATTACTTTGTAAAAAAAAAAATCAGTTTTCACTTTGACATGAAAGAGTCTTTATTGTAAATTCTTGTCATACACACCTGATTAAAGTGATCATTAGTCAATATTGAAACGCAAATAAAGGGTGAAACTTTAAGGAAGAGAATAGTTTTATAGGTGCCGTATTGAATAATAATTGCAAAAGGTTCACAACAGTTTTTAACCCTTATGTCTCACTTTAATGATGATCACTCCATTTATGCAGCACTTTTAAAAACAAGAGTTTACGAAGTGCTTTGACAGACAGCATAAAAGCAGGAAAGCAATATAAATAATATTAAAATTAAGCTGAAACAGAAACACTTAAGATGCAAAAATGCAAAACTGAAAATGTCAATATCACAATATCACAAAGTAAAAACAGTTACAGCAATAAAAAGTCAACATGCACATTTCAACAGTTAGACTAGATAATGTACAAATTAACTTGTATGGTAACAAAAAAAAACTGAATCAGCCATCAGGTTAGTTAGACTCTCCTGTCTAACAGGAACAAACAAGGAATCAAAGTTGGTTCCAGACACAGAGTGTAATGACTGATAGAACAAGTTAAACACAAAGATGCTCTGAGCACAACGTCTGCCTGTTGCACAACTCACAGACAGAAACACTCATTCTGGTTATTATTTGGAGCGAAATTCATGTTTTTTCCTCAAAATGAGCCGTTTGAACGCAGTGTGTCATATTAGAGATGGCTTCAGTGCAAACAGGTAGAGCTTAACTCTGTACAAGCTGAGCCAATACAGGCTTTAATCAGCGTTATTGATCAGCCACACAGGATCACGAAGACTGACTCTGAACATCTGGTTTTTTTTTTACCTTCCTGATTATAAATTATGAACATGATGCATTTTCAACCCAAAGCCGTCAATTTGCTATTTTATCAGTTGTCACCAAACCCCACAGTTTAAACCCAAGTCAAACACAGAGCCTGAGGAACAATATTCATTAGACAGCCATGAATTCAGAGCTGTCTCACCTTAAACGGGCTTTTATGGCTGCGGTTTCATTGTCCACAGCCATTAAAATCAACAACTATGACCACAATGCTACAGCTAATAGCCATTATTACACCAGGCAGGTATTCTTATTTGGATATTTTTACAGGTTCAATCCCTATTTATTCTAATATGCACATTACTTGTCCTAATTCTCAGTATCTTCACTGTGTAGTTTGCTCAAAAATCACACCGTGAAACAAAAACAGGAGTGTAGATGGCACGAGGGCTACTTTTTGTGAACAATTCCACGATCCAGGAAGAGAAAATTGCAGCTAAAATGACCCGACAGCAGTCAGCGGTGATGCAAAACAATAAGTAAGTGTCTGCAATCTCAATTTATAGCTTACTATTGACTAAACGATTGAGTGTCCATAATAGAGGGAATAAGTGAGTGAACAAGGAGGGGGCTTTGGACTCAGTCTCAGCAGCAGTGGTTGCTACTAGCAACGTGATGTTTAGCTGAAGCCAAACACTGATGGCAGAATATTAAAAAAAATATAATTGTACCCAATTTCCTCCACCTCCTGCATTCACAGAGCATGGATATGCACGTGTGAAAAGTGAAGATTTGAAGCCATGTAATAATGTAATGTAAAAACATGTTGGGATTTCTAAAGGTTGTAACGTTTAATTACTACAATTATTACTGTAATTAACCTTAAGTTTTTAACCCGAACCTACAGATCAAGTCACAGCAGATGTATCCTTTTTCCATTTTTATTTTATTTTATTTTATTTTCTCTCTGTCCTCACCACCTTCATGCTAACAGGGTCTCTTCACCATGGAAAAAAAAAAAAAAAAAAAAGGGAAGCGAATACATTTTCACCGGCGAGGTGCCGCTCCATCTGCAGAGCCACAGCAGCCTCATTTTCCCGGGTACATCACACAGGCGGCTGATTGTGAAAGATGATGCACTCGCACCCCGCTAACAGGTTCACACAAGCCCACATGCTTAAGCCACCTTGGGCTAATTCAATTCCACTGCCATTCCAGAGGTAATAGAGTGTGCCTGTACCCTCCTTGCAGTTAGTGCATGGAAAAAGTGGGTCGGCAGGGTGGGGCGGTGGGTTGTGGTCAGTCCAGCACCCCCCGTGATTTGACAAGGTCGTCCTTTTGTTAAGTTTTATGCAATTATGCATCTCCTGCTGGACACAGAACGACTAAATTACAACTCCTAAAATGAGCCAGCTCATGCAATCCAGATAGTTTTGCTTTTATTTTCCCACATTTTAAGATATTTATCTGTGCTTCTACACAAATACACAATAGGTCAATGCTGTTTTTTTTTTTTTGTGATGCTCACACAAATATGCTGCCAATACTCAATCGAACCAGTTTTAATCAGAGCTACTTTCTGTCCAAGACATAAAAACTGGAGCTTCACATTTTTTGGTTACTTTCTTCCATTTTCCAGAAGATGAATTTCTCCACTGTGAGATAAATAAAGGCACATCTTATCTTATCTTATCTTATCTTATCTTATCTTATGACTCACTTCATGTGTCTGTTTATCCATTTTAATTGACTTTGTGTGCGGTCACGCCACTCTGAGGATTCATTTAGTCTAAACACACAGTAAAGAGTCTAATTTTAACACTTTTAACCTGAAACGTCACAGTTTTGCGCTTCATAATTTGCAAGCATTTTAAATACTTTTCCTCCTGGCCCATGATGTAACATCAATATTTCAAGTCTCCTGAGCGAATGTGCTCGCTCTGTGTGTGACTCTGATGAGAGGGAGGACTTAATACCTAAATGTGCCGTCCCTCTTGCACCCCATTCACGTCCATGCATAAATAAGAGCCCAGAGGAAAGCATGTTGTGGACACTGTGGTCATAAAAAGCTGGATTAACATTTCATCCAAGTTTGAGTTTGTCTTCATCCCCTGAAAAAAAAAACCCGTTTTGTATGAGATTCTGATATTTTTCCCCCCAAAAGATGAAGAGTTTGTTATTGCACAGCACTTCAGTGGAGAGGAACAAGCTGAAATTGCAGAAATGCAATCTACTGAGAAGGACTGAAATGGCCCATGAGTGGACGTCGAGCCTCTACAGCACTAATCGTCTCTGTTCCTCTCATATACTCAGAATGAGCGGCAGTGCATTTCTACCGAGAGCATCTGCCTACTCACCAACGCCGCGTACAAACACAACATTCATCTTCAGACACAATGGAGCCTCACCAACCTGCCATGAAATTGCTTTTCACTATAAAACCAGCAGTGGTATTAAAGGAAGAACAAAATGGCATGCAGTATGAAAGTGATCTAAAATAGATCTGAAATGCACTTTGATGGCACAAGATACATACAGAAGACACCATTACTGCCATGTGACACAGTATCTCTGCCTGCTGGATTGGCATAATCAACACAGATATGCACATATATTGGTGACATACTGAAACTTTTTGGGATTTCATACAATAATAAAAAGGTTAGATGGTGCAGAGGAGATAAAAATCCATTTTCCAGTTGCAGAAATAAATGGGCCTTCAAAAATAAATCTTCATGTCTTTCTTCCATCCATCATGTGCCTGCGTTTCGCATGACAAAAGTGATAAACATAGCAAATCCCTCTTTTCCCATTTGACAGGACTAACCGTGTCTGATAAGCAGTTTTCTCATATTTGTCTGATATGGGAGCTTGACTGAGGAGCTGCTAACTCACTTGAAGACCCCATAATGAGACCAGGCCGGGCTCGTGGAATTTAGCGCGCCACATAAAACTTCATTAACGTGGGGTTTCCAGCAGCCAGCGAGAGAGGGGGGCCAAGTTATTAAATTCATTGTTCTACTGAATCAGTAGGGGAACAAATATGTTTCATAAAAGCCTTAAAATGCCCTGTAGGCTGTTAGCGGATGGAGAAGGGAGCAGCACAGTGAGCTCCGTGTTCTGTGGCTATGAATCTGAATTATTTAAATAAGGAATGTTATGCAAAAGAGTGCCATTTATTGCCATGCTATAACTCTCCTAAATGTTGTGTTCATAACATCATTTGCATTAGCAATAGCTGTTTTCCTGGTAACCCCATAGTGATGGAAGGACTTTATAAAGTCTTGGTCCTAGCCCACACAAAGTCCAGGACATAGCCCCCGTTACGCTACACGCTACTTTTCTACTCAGATTTTTGTAAAAACAAATGAGATCACACATTTTAATTAGTGAGCTTTAGAAATGCTGGTAGGAGGATTTTGTTACCGTTGGACGAAGGCTGGCTGTTTCCACCTGTCACCAGCCATAATGCTAAGCTAAGCTAACTGGCTGTTGGTCATATTGGTTTGTGCATCTAAATCTCGACATGTAGGATGCAAGACGTCCTTAGTGTCATAATCCTACTTCCTAAAAACACCCATTGGGTGCATTATGCCTCCACAGTTTGATGCCACTCACTGACATGCTCCTAATAAACTTGTTTTGTTGGTATTTTTGCAGTTTTGTCATGGCCCACTTGCTGGGTTATAAGAACCGTAATCACCTTCCTTCGTCTGAACGTCTGTGTGGCACTAGATTGGAAAAAATCTAAGCAACCGTTTTGGTCGTCCCTCGAAAATGGAAAATAAAAACAGCATTAAAATAAATGAAACTGAAGGACAAAAAGAAGGAATAAAGCGATTGAAACTGGACTGATAGTAACACTTTGTATACACAAAATCAAAACCTCTGTTAGTAAGAATCTATGTCGTTTCTTTTGTAGCTCAGTTACTTGGTTTCTTTCTACCCATGATTCCCAAACTCTAACACAGCAGCCCTGTCTCCCCAAAACGATGTTCTCATACAGCCAAACTGCATAACTGAACAACTGATGTTACGACTTTATTGCTGCTCTCTTTCAGCCTGGTAACCCAGAACATATTAATTTAGCCAAAGTATAACAGGTGGTTATCACTGTGAAAGTGCCAAACAAAGCAGCGTGTTTTCCCAAAACCTAACCACGTAGTTTTAGTACTTAAATGTAACCAAACAGCAGGTGACTTACATCTAAAACTGATGGTCTCAGAGGGTCCAGGGTGAGGGTTCTGTAGCTCCATCCTCCCCTCCAGTACTGTTCAGGGAGAAAACATGTTTCTCTCAACACGTAAATGACAATGCAGTTTAATGTGTAGGAATTTTTAGGAGACAGGTTTGATGACAACAGTGGCTGAAGAAAATTTATGTAAATAGCTTAAATAAGTCGGTGACTAGCACTGTCCCCTCACAGCTACAAGCTCCCTGGTTTGCATCCCAGCCTGGGATCTTTCTGCATGTTCTCCGTGTGCAGTGTGGGTTCTCACCGGGTTCTCTGGCTTCCTCCCACAGTCCAAACACATGTTGAGATAGCTGGGATAGACTCCAGCCCCCTGCAACCCTACGAAGGATGAAGCAGTGTGTAGATAATGGATGAATGGATAGAAATCTGAAAATTGCAACTCTCCAAGAATGAGTAAAGTTTGGAGGAACAACTGAAGAAACATTTAATTATGTGTATGATAAAAGTTTTCAGATTTAATCTTGCCACCAATTGAGAGGTCCGAAACCCCAGAATGAGAAACACTGTTCTACACCAAAAAAAAAAAGAAGTTCAAAATGGCATCTGTTGAAGTTTCAGAACCAGTTTATCAAACCAGAATGAACAGAATCACATTCCACCTCCGTAAAACCAATTTCATATCATTCAGTCATTAGCTGTACTTGGGAAACTACTAATCAGAGTTATTAAGTAGAATTTTCTGAAATGAACAAGAGATTCAGGGAAGCATCACAAAACTTCTGCTTGTGTCACTTCACACAACTTCAGATCTTCTCCATTCCCTCCGGTCATCCAAACTCTTTCACTACAAATCAAATCCGTAACAACACGAACACGTGATGTTTTTTCTCACCATAACTTGTTACTATTCTAAACAGTTAAAAAATAAACTCCGATATCTCCTACAAGCAGCCATGTGAACATTACTGTACAGAAATAGGCCGTGCGAGACACATTGTAAAGAAGAGAGTGACAGGTCTATCATTTACAACCGGATTAGTCATTAGGATTAGTCACGATGAGGAAGAGGCTCCACGCAGCCCGAAGCCATCCATTAACTCCATGTCATCCAGTTTGGTTTATTTCACTGGTTGTTTGAAGGGAAAAAGATTTATGTCAAAGATTTATGTCAAATAGTTACAGAGAGCCACGCTTTGTGTGCTAATAAAAACAAACATTTCCTGCCTCAGACTGAATCTTAAGCTTGTGTTTGGCTGTCAGATGATGTCTGTTCTTTTATATCATACGGGGGAAATTTGCATTATTACAAATCATTACATCATGTAAGCAGAAGCGGGCCGACTCCTACTGCAGACTGCGCTTGTTAAAAAAATGAGATTTTCCATTGCTGTGTAAATGAAGCCTCGATGCTCTCTGACCTTGAGACAACAGCTGCTCATTTCACTCGCTGCTTTTAAGTTACGGCGCATTTGCATAAAGCAGCGAGCATTGCAGAGCGGCCGGATGGTAAACGTCTACTCCAAACATGAAGCAGCCCTTTTAAAAAAAAAGCATAATGGAACGGCGCTGATTGAGATTGCAGTCGCACACACACACAGTAAAAACATCAAATGTCATGTGTCTGTGGTCCTATTGATCGCACAGCAGGGCATCATGGGAAAGAACTCTGAAGCAGCCCACAGAGGTTAATGTACACACATTCCAACCTGCTGGATATGAGTCAATACATCACTATCTATTGACTGCACAGCACCAAACATGTGTGTCAAGTACAGACCTCAAGACTGTGTTTGTTTTCATTCCCATGCAGTGCCAGTGAGCTTTACTGCCTACAGATACGTAGAGGTTTTAATCAAACGCTCTCAAGAACAGACTTCATTTGGTTTCATATCAGCTGCCTATAAAAGTATTTGTGGTTTAATGAAAGTCTTCCTCTTTCATTGCTTTTCCACTACTCACCTTGTTTGCTCTATTCTTATATTTATATTTATATGTACATTTTTTATTTTTTGTTTTTTTCCTGTGTCGTATCTGTGCACGTCTGTTGAAAGCTGCTGTCAACGATGTGAATTTCTCCACTGTGAGATAAATAAAGGCATATCTTATCTTATCTTATCTTATCTTATCTTATTGAATCATGGTCAATGCAGTTAATTAGTTTTAGCTTTAGTAGTTTTGTTTTTTTGTTTTGAGTCTTTAATGTCTCAGTGACAGCACATTCCTACAAAGTAATGTCAAATAATTAAAAAATATATCATGCAAAATAAGTGATTGCAAGTGATTTCCATCAGGTTGCCCTGGGACTGTGAGTGAAACGCCCTCATAAGTCCAGCCTCAGATTCTCAATTAAATTAAAGTCTGGACCCAAACCCGGCCACTGAAAACATTCACCTCGTTTCCTTCAAACCATCTTTGTGTAGCTTTGGCTGTATGCTTTGGGTTGTTGTTTATCTGGAAAGAAAAAAAAAAACATCTTCTCCAAGTGAGAGTTGTCTTGCACACTGCATTAGTTTGTCTTCCAGTATTTCTTTATACTTTGCTGACTTTATCTTGTCCTCTACCTTTACAAACTGTACAGCATCTGCTGCTGAGAAGCGTCTCCACATCATGATGCTGCCACCGCCGTGCTTCACAGTGGGTGTGGTGTGTTTGGGAAGTTGTGCAGTGCTTTGTGTCCTCCAAGCATCGCATCTAGTCTGACATCCAGAAATCTCAGTTTGGATCCTATCACACCAAAGAAACGTCTTCCAGATGACTACATAGTCTCCCACATGCCTTCTGGAAACTCTTGTCAAGATTTATGATGGACTTTTTTCAACAGTGTCTTTGTTTTTGCCACTCTGATAAAACTTTCACTGGTGAAGATCAGCCAGCAGTTGTATGACCAGTCTGTCTCTTCTCAGTGGCTGAAGCTTGTAACTCCTTCAGAGGAGTCCTTGGTGGTATCTTGGTGGCCTCCCTCACTAGTCTCCTTTTTGCATGGTCACTTAGTTTTTAGGGACACAATGCTGCATGACTTCTACCAACAACAGGCTGTGTTGAGGTCAGTGTGTCACATTAAAAAGGGTGAATACTTTTGGAATCATTTATTTTACACTTTAATAATCCATTTCTCTCTTCTTGGAAATTCTTGAAGTCAAAAAGTCACAGTACACAGAGCATGAGGCAATGCTGAAAAGCCATGAAATATGAAAAGTCTCAAGTGAATTCATTTCTTTTTCAAAATATGTTTTCAAAGCGTCGTAGAAAACATGCAAAAAAAAAAAGTGCAGAAGTTTCCCCTTTCAACCACATCATGAGTAAAATGAACTATTTTACTTGTAATCGATCGTAATGAACCTCCTCGTATAGAGTTGTCCCTGAATGTGCAGCTCCTCTCAGGTTTAAGGTGAGTTCAGGTTATTGTTAGCTGGATGACCTTCTACTCATTGTTGTGTTTCCCTCTCACCACTCTCATGGCTTTTCTTTGAACAGCAGCAGACGGCTGTAGGGAACATAGTGGAACATTCAGCAGCTACACAATCACATATTTCTTTCAGGACTTTCAGGCAGAAATCAAAGTCCGAGCTACGAGTGAGGGAACATCAAACCGGCGTTGCTTTGTCAGAGGTGCAGAAGCACAACTCTGCCTGAACTAGAAGTCTGTAACTGCTCAACAAGCTAAATAATCAACTGCTAAGCAACTGATGCTAAATAAGCTTATAGGTGCTCTATCAACTTAAAAGTAATGATCTCAGTAAAAGCTGCACTAAAAGCCTCACTCTCCCCTATGTTTAAAAATCCCTAAAGCTTAATTTATACCACTGTGTGTTATTTACACAGACCTGGCAGGATGGTGTTTCTGTGCCGCTGTGTTTCTTTGTGCACTTCAAACAATGTCGACTGAAATGGAGCCGATCACGTTGGAGTTGAGGCTAATAAATGTTGAACAATAGTTACTTTTACCAAAATTACTGCAGCACAGAAAAGAGAGAAGATGTCCAAGAAGACTGGATCTCTACACGGATTGGTACGGCGATGAAAACAAGGAAACAGCATATGGCTGCACTGGCAGGATGCTGGCTGTTGAGTTTGTATTGTGAGCAGGCCAGACACGACTATAGCCGACGACATATTACAGTTTGTTTCACAGAAGCACTGGCTGTGTCCTACATAGTGCACTATACAGGGTGCACGCCATTTTGTAGGGGTGTCCGAATGTTAAGTTACAGATGTTACACCCTGTATAGTCACTCGAAATGTCCCACAATGCACCGTGAAAAGTAGTGTACAGTCGATGGTCACTAACCGAGCAATATGGACCGTCATGCATTGCGCGAAAGGAAATAAAAACGGAGATGAAGGAGAGCACGGAAAAATTCGCGTTTGTTTTGTTAAATGTTATTTTACCCGGACAGTGAACGTGGCTAAAATTGCGGCACTCGGTTGTGATTTGGACGTACAACACCACTTTATTTAAATTGCTTTTAGTTACTGGATCCTGAAGAAACGCTCTCATCTGCTATGTGCAGCAAAATGACAATAAATTTGATTTAATTTGATTTCTTAGCTACGCAATAAACTGTTAATTTGATGTGTTTGTACGACGCTGTTGCAGCACAAATCGCGGCTGGCGAGCGACGTAATTAACAGCTCGAGTCGTGTCCGAAATGATGCTTTGCCGAGGTTCTCCCTATAGAGTGCAGTACATAGTGATCACTATACAGGGAGTAAGGAGTGAGTGGGTGATTTCGGACACAGCCACTATCTTTGTGCAACTCTATCTAATATGGCTGACAAACAGAGCGTTTCACACATTGCATTGTGAATGCATTGCAGGTAATGTGGTGGGAAAGCGCATATTAGGATCACAAGTAGTTCACAGCTACACCAGACATGCAGTGTCAATTGAACACAAAAGTATAAATCAAGCTTAAATCTCAGTTATTAACACAATTTATCTTGATGATGAAGGACAATTTGCACTTTTAGGAAGATTTACATGCTGTAACCAGACCAAAGATTTCCATTTTGATTTAAAAAAATGAGGATACAGGATAAGTTTTATAAGTACTGATGGGCATATTTCTGATATTTCTTCTAATTTTAGAAGCTTGATAAGCTGTTTTCCCCATTCAATCTGTCAACCCTGTCAATTAAATCACAGACATCAAAGTAATATTGATCATTTCATCTCTGTTTCAGAAAATCACAGAAAATATTCTCCAGAACTATTCCCTTGAGTGTCTGAAGAATAGCAGAATTTCTAATAAGCTCCAAACGGAGCCGAACAGGCAGCATCATGACAGTACACACAGTATCTGCTTACTAAGCAAAGGAAAGTAATGTCCTTTACTTTCACAACAGTCCGGGTCAGTGATCTGAAACAAGTTGGCCTCTGAGTGACAGAAATCCTGCTAAGTGGTCCGAGTGCAGATAAACCTGCTGTTTGTGTGACTTTCAAACATTTTCCTGTGATTGTCTAAGCTCTTTGTATCGTACTGTAAAGGTCAGTGGAGCTGCTGTGTGCGGTTTTAGTGTTTGTAGTGGCGCTCACGAGTGGCGACAAGTATTCTTGTTGCTGTCATTTGTACCTAAAAATATGCCCTTGTAACACGTACGAGTGCGGTTCTGCACGACTCCAGCAATGCTGAATGAAGGCGATTGCCATTTGAATGTACTTTTAGAGCCGGGTTAAAATCAATATCACAGCATTATTTTTTCCAATATACATGTAGTCAGCTGCTAGTTTATTGAATGCACCAAAATTGTTTGAGAGGTATTGATTCTTGGTATAATTCAACGGTTATTTTGGTGGCCTGTATGCAGCACTTCTGATTAGAAACACATAGTTTGTGGCTAAACTGAAAAGTGTATAGCACATACATGCAAAATCCCTTAAAACATTCCAATTTATTTTTCTTTATTTCTAATTACTTTGGCTTAAAATGGTTTAAAACTAGACTTTTCTAAAACAACATAGCATCCACAGGACATCATTATATGATTCTACTTACATTAATCAACTAATTATACTTGGCTAGGTTTAGAGAGACATCATTGCTTTGATTTAAATACTTAACTGCTATCTCTTGGTTTGGACTCAGGAGTTGACTGTTTGGTTGAAACAGGAAGAATCCGTAGTTGTCATCCATCAACCCCGACCTCCTCTCCACATGGACTTGGTCATTCTATTATAGGCTCATCTCAACTTTATCTTCTTCTGCCAAAATGACTGGTGTTGTTCTTCTGTGAGAAGTCTCACATAATTTATATACTATTTTATTTCTATCACACACTGATGCAGGCGAGTGGACACATTTTAAATTACTACCACTTGTGCAGTACTTGTGTAAATCCCATCTTTGGCCAAATTCCTACTTGGACCAACTGAAACGACCCCATTTTGCAAACATTAGATGCACCTAAACTGTTTTCTCACATTTATGAAAGGGAAATTGAAGGTATGAAATGTTTCCAGGTTCAAGGAGCTACAGAGTCGATGTTAGAAGGCAGGAGAGGTTATGATGGCATTAATCAGACACAGGACTTTTATTTTTAGAATTCATTTTTACTAACTGGCTAAATTTAGGTACCAAAACTACTTAGTTACAGTTTGACTGCATGTTTAAAGCTTCTCCTTCATTTTTTGGGGTTGCTGCCCCTCCTGATACATGATGGGTCAACCGTACAATAAATGACAAAGACATGTTGATTAGAACCATAGTGGTCAGACATCACAAATGTAATCTAGCTAAAAAATACTTTTCCCGAAAATCATATTTCAGACGGAGTTTAGTTTTACAGGAACATCTTTTTTGGGAGACGGCGCTCCCTCAGAAGAATCAATAGGAGCGACTGTGTGCGATGTGTTGACTGTTTGTTAGCCTCTCCATGTATTCTTCAGTGCTTGAAATGATCGCAGGAAGCTGCTGCAAAGCTCCACGCAGCCTCTTCTCATTGGGTCGGTTCAGTTCAAATGCCAACTGTATTTGACATTTGGCTCATACTTGGCTTGTTGTCTTGCCACATGGTCTCCAGTGAGATAGGCCATTGGTTTTGTAAGAGTAGTTAAAAAACAAATAACTGGGGATGTAGGCACCTTTCACATTAAACAATAGCAAAGCATGTTTACAAAAGCATACAAGGCTTTGCACCGATTCAAAGTGTTCCATCACAAGATCCAGCTGTGCAGCAGAGAAATGAAAGATTGAGCACCTTCGAATGTGTCTGATCAATAAACAGGAGCTGAAATCACACAGCAGACTGAACTTCATAGCCAGAAAGACCCCCTGCTGCGTCGCATGGTAAACATCTTCTGCTCCTGCGCATGTACACTTGTTGCTTAAATGCACACAGGCTTTGATTTGGCAGCCATGTTTCCCTTGGTGAACCATCAAATACCTCATTTAAACACCAAAAAGCCTGTGTATCTCTCTGCTG
This sequence comes from Stegastes partitus, assembly GCF_000690725.1. NCBI lineage: Eukaryota > Metazoa > Chordata > Actinopteri > Pomacentridae > Stegastes > Stegastes partitus. The sequence goes on along the minus strand of NW_007579039.1, from coordinate 118,442 downwards.
TCTGCTTTATCCTCTGCACTGCTTCCGTCTTTTATGCTAATGCGTGAACACACAGCGCTTTAGTCGTGAATTTACCTCGGCTCTCTTTGGGAACAAATACCAGGCAGAACAAAGCAGAGCGCACTTGTCCTAGATGAGATAGCTTGATGATATCTGAGTGTGTGTGTGCATGCATGCCAGTGTATTTGCGCGGCAACAAAAGCGGATCAAACAAGTGTGCGCGAGCCGCATGCGTGTTTCTTGGGCTCTCTTCATCCGTCCCCGGAGACGCTCCACTCTGTAATCTATCATTCAACATGTTCATTAGTCTACGTGTGTGTGTTTGTGTGTGTGTGTGTCGCATGTGATTCACCAGGCACATCTCGCCTGGGAATCAACATTAAGCAGTGCATCAGTTTGCCATATGCCAAGATCAGGAAGAAGAGCATCAATTAACAGACTTTTTGATCCTGTCTTGTAAAGCGCAGACACACTGTACAGTAAAGGCTGATGGATTCAGTGCCCACCATGCTAACCAACAATCAACGGGAGTCTTTAAAGCTGGGATCAAACTACATCATATCAGAGTGATTTAAGCCTGACTGATCTAAGAGATGTGTGGCACTGGAAACAAACTAAAAAAAGAGTTCCCCGTCTGACAATTTGTGGTTTTATCACGAGTATTTGTAGACATCCGATTGTGGCCCTCGGATCTTGTTAGACATCATATTTATCCATCTTCTGTGCTCCCTGATGCCCATAATGTTAAACCTCCTGATCTAAGAAGTCTGTTTTCTGACTCCTGCACTTTCTTATCGTTAAACATCATTCATAATTTGAAAGCATGATATTAGTTAAGGCTTCATTGTGCAATGTATCAGTCAGCCAATCTCAGCTGTATAATCCTGATTTAAATCTGGATTATACTTTGCTGCAAATGCACATGTGGAAAGCTGCCAGCACATATGTCATCCTTGTACTACTCAGAAGATTTTGCTGCATGCACACACAGCAGCTTGTGTTGTACGTACTATTGCTAAGCACGCGCTTCAATCAGTCGTGCAAAATCTATAGTGCAAAATAGTGTTTCTGAGCCGTGACAGGTCACACTCGCAACTTGTTCTTTTTACCCGATATGGTGGCCAGGTTCTCGTAGTTGCCACACAGACACTTTTGCAAACTTGGGGAGATGACGAAATTTCCGTTGCACAGACCGACACAGAAAGTATAATTTAATTTAATTTAATTTAATCTAATTCAATTCAAAGAACTTTTTCTTGTCCTCTGGAGGCAATTCAAAGCTCGTAGGGCAGTTGTATACAGAACGGTGAAAAAACGTCATTAAAATTAAATGTAAAAATTAAAAATGAAACATGCTGAGATAAGAATAAAGTTAATGTAGTATTAACAACAAATAATGTATATAAGGTGCTAAAATGGTTCAGAGGTGCAAAGTAGCTGTATATGGATTTAGCTGCACAGTTAAATACTAACAATAAGTAAAATACGGACCTTAGTGATCATCTCAAAAGGCAGCTCTCAAACAGTATGACCTTCATATTACAGAGGTTCTTTGTGATCCACAGCGATTGTAAATGCTAATAATTAGAAAATATGTGACTAAAATGATGAGCTAAACTGTTTGAAACATTTTTGGGAGAAAGTTGACACAACTTCAAAAGTAATTCCAAAGATGTATTAGTAGACACATCCTATGTAATGATGTACAGATACAGACTGTATTTAAAGATAGAAAAAGGCTTTACGTCGGAAATTTTTTATTAAAAAGTTGCAGAAATGACTTAAACCTGCATTCTTTCTAGCAGCCAGTAGGGGGCGACTCCTCTGGTGACAACAAGAAGTCTGATTGAATAGAAGTCTATCTACTTCTCACTTGACGTGATACCTCAGTAAACATTAATATTTGGTCCCAATTGGTCATTTTAAGACTTTCTGAATACAGCGTGATCTTCATTCTGACCATTATGGTTCCATTCAGAGGACAATAGACGATAAAGCAGCAGTTTTTTGGGCACATGGCTACCCTGTGATTGACAGGTTTCAAAAGACCAAGATGACCAAGTGTTAAACTCAAGGCTTGAACATTTCTATCTTTTAAACACAGTCCATTTGTACGGATCAGCATCAGTGAGTAACTGCTTTACATACATTTTAGTCAAAAGAAAAGTACAAGAAAACTAATTAAAAGTCAATATAGAGATGATAATATGTTTGCCAGCTGTGATCCCTTTGGCAAGCAATTTATCAAATTAAAAACCTTGTGGGAAAAAAAGATTTTCTCTGAATTTACAGACCATATCGAGCTACAGGATTTATGCTGCCTGTATCTCACACAGTGTACGGCTCTGTTCACCATTCATCTTTTTCCTACACAAAGAGGTGCAAGAAAAACAGACTCGCATTCCTCCAACTGGAAAAAAAAAAAAAACAATCTTATATTGTTAGAGTTCTCAGCTAAAACCCAGAATGGTAAGGATAATATTCCTCTAACATATGGCAGCATTTCTATGTGAAAAAGAAAGGGGTTGAAGTGTGATCAACAGTTGCCAAGGTAACACATGTTTGTTCGCATATGTGATCTGCAGCTAAATTAAATGAAAGTGGATGAAGTCACCAGGCTTTTATATTATAGTGTGCAGGCTGCAGATAGAGCTACTTCACAGGTTTTTAACATCATCTGTGTTTGTCGTTCTTTATTGTGAGCACAAACACACATTTTTTTTGTTGTTTTTTTGTGTGTCATTTAAAAGAAAAACAGAAAAAAAAACAACTCTTAAAACACCTCAGTTTTACGGCCCCACATAAAGGCTTCCATTCGTCTCCAGTTTAAGTTTTAGTTTACAGGAGTGCTCTGAAATATTAATTCTGAAAAATGAATTCTATTTAAGGGATTTTCTCTCAGTAATTCAGGACACCGTGTGTTTGATTAATTCAATTTTAGTTATTAAGGTATAATATTAATAGAATTAGTCATATGTTTAAATGATTAGACTCTAATATAGGATCTAATAAGACTGAAATATGGACACAAATAGGGGTTCACCTTGAATTTGGGGATCACTAATGGATTCATTTATAATGTGCTGAAACCTTAAATTTATATCTTCATTGACAAATTAAATGTTCTAATTTAGCGATACTTAACACCGTTAAGACACCATTTACACTTAAATCATGACACGATTATTAAAGGTTAAATTTAAGGCAAACTGTAAAAGATGTGAATTTTTTTGAGAACCCACAGAAACATACATCCAGCGCATTACAGATCCCATCAGACCACAGACGATGTTCTCTGCTGTAAAGAAGCAACATAACATTACGCTCTGATGTCACCGGGAGTTCAGCGTCTCATCAAGTAGCCAGACGCTGAGGCTGAATCTAAATGACTTTCTGTAAATAGTTATTTTCAGCAGGTCTGTGCAGCAGGTGGCAAGAATATCCATCCACCTCTCGCAGTGGCTCCTCAGCTCTCATTTCATTTTATATGGATGAAAAAGAATAAAGGAAGCGCTGCCCGCTGCTTCTCATTTTACTCAACAGCACTCGGCGCTGCGCTTCGGTTTGTCTAAAGCCAAAATGGCTTCATTGTAATTCAGCAGACATGTTTGAGGAGGAAGGGAGACGACAGGTTTAAAGACCTTCGATATCTCTCGTCTGTTTCATGTGGAGGTGAGAAGATGATGATTTTCTGCAACCTGGACAGAGGTATCTCGACTCTCCTATCAACAGAAGAATGCGACTGCCAAATGGATTTCTGCCCTGCTTGCAAAGACGTCTGAGCCAGATCACTATCAAATTAATCTTAGTCCTGACCGACTGTGGAAGGTCTGTGTGCTGCACTGCATGCAAGGACGAGAATAAATCAGAGGAAATAATGGAGCAAAAACAAACACCGAAGAGGACGCTGGAGCTGGAACTTACAATAAGGCAGAAATATAAACTACAACCAAACAAAATAAACAGGTGCAAGGAAAAAAAATAAAAAATCTTATCTAATCTTTCAAAAAACAACTGAAAAACAATAAAGCTGTCCGACAAACACAGCACATGCCTGCACTCCAACTTATTTGATTTCTTGCCGAGAATCAGATGAAAACATCTTGACCACTGTCACGTCTGTATGAAAAATATGAATCTGCAGCCAGCATCAGGGGGCAAAACTAAACAGTCTGGTGCAGAAGCTCCTTTTTAAAACCACAACCTGATGTTTTTGCTTCATGCAAAGCTGAGCTGACAGATAGGCTCGAGGTAACATCACCTAATTCTCTGATAGAAAGCAAATGTGTTTCAAGCTGTTGAACTATTCATTTAGCCACAATAAATAAGCTAGCAAGTTAAAAGATAAAGCGGGTTGCCATGGCGACAGGGGTAAACCTAAAGGAAGGCAGACGGAGGAAATCATAAAGCAGCTCTTGTTAATTTTGCACTCTAGTGAACTCAGTGTTTTCATGAAACGTTGAAGAGCTTCAGACACTGTTCAGGAGTCCAAGGTCTCCTGGATGCAGCTCTCACTTGCTGCTTTTCCTCCCAAACTTCGGGACTTGGCCTGAAAACGACAAGTGTGTTTTTACATAAAAATCATGGTGCCATGATTTAATGGCATCTATTAAATTTGAATGAACTTCGTAGAAGCTCATGCAGCGTTCTGTAAAATGAATTTGGTGGAAGCCTTGGAACAAAACTAATCTAAGCCAAGCAAATTAAATGTCGATGGAGGAATGGAATAAAAATGAGCTTACCGGACGCCAGCGGAGGGAAAAAGGAACTATTTGGCACCTTAGAGTTCAAATTCCTGAGCACGCCTTCAACTCACAACCAGTGAGCGTTACATGAAGACCACTCCCTGCTGTTCCTATATGAACATGAAGATATGCTTGGCTCTTCTCTCCCAGCAACAGTTTTATGGTTCCTGATCTCCTGCAGTGCACATTTAGAGGCCTCGTCTTTGCTGTTGTGATTATTTGCTGCATGGAGAGCACCAAGTAGTGCCATTAATCATAAAAGTGCAGCTCTGTCTTGTACTCAAGTCTTCTAATTTACTGTTTGGAGAAAAAGTGTTGCTGAAAAATACCAATCTAGTGAAACAAATGCACCACTCAGCTGGAAGCCAATGAGAAAAGTGTGAGGATGTGCGAATGTGAGCTGTATATGGACAAAAGTTCTATACATTTGCATTGTGCATGTTTATTATGACAGTTGCCAGTGACTCATATAACTCTTGTTTTTCTAAGTTAGAATGACTGAAAATGTCGTGAAAATCTTTTAGAGATTTATTATAGGTCTTCTGAAATATGCTAAAATCTGCTGGGTCAAAGATATACATAAAGCAATTCTAATATTTGGTCCTTTGTCTAGTTTCACCTCATTTAGGCGCCTTTAGTAGCCGTCCACAAGCTGGTGGTTTTATCTTTGACCGCTCCTCTTGACAGAATTGGTGCAGTTCAGATAAATTTGTTGGCTTTCTGACACACTTGATGGGGTTTAAGTCAGGACATTAGGAAGACCAGTAGAAAACCTTTATTCTAGCCTGATTTAGTCATTTCTTTACACCTCTGGTGTGTGTTTGGGGTCATTGTTTTGTTGGAACACCCAACTGTGTCCAAAACCCAACCTTTTGGCTCATGATTTTTGTTTTTTCCTGAAGAATGTGGAGGTAGCTGTCCATAATTCTGTTTACTTTGTGTGAAGCACCTGTTCCACAGCCACAGAGCATGATGCTGCCATCGCCATGCTTGACGGTAGGTTTGATGTTTGTAGTGTTAAAAGCTTAACCTCCAAACTTATTTCTGGTCATTGTGGCCAAACAGCTGTTTTTATTTCATCTAACCACAGATTCTTTTCTTTGCTCCTGTGATCAGCATCAAACTCTAGTCAAACCTTCTAATTCCTTGCAGACCTGCTGTTTGCTGATTCTTGGTCGACTCTTAACTCATCTTGACCAGTTTTCTCTCAGCAGCAGGTGATAGTTTGTGTTTTCTTCCTGATCGTGTCAGAGACTCTACCATGAACTTTATGCTGACAGTTGTTTGCACGGGTCATCTTTGGATCTGAAGCATCTCTAAAATAGCTCCAAGTGACTTTCCTGACTTGCTCAAGTAAACAATCTGCTTCTTCAGATCTCAGCTCCTTTTCTCTCCTTGTTTATTTATTTATTTTTATTTTTGGATGAGTCTGATAAGTCTATCAAACAGGCCTCATTTAAATTGGCTCAGAGGAGTCAGCAGCTGTGTTCAATTGTAATCCCTCACAAGAAAGTAAGAGGTCAGGGCACAAAGACAATGTGATGAACACAGCTTTCTACATCCCCAAAACTGATCATTCAAGGCTGTTTATGTATATTTGTTGGACCAGTAGATATTACCATATTGCAAAAGATCTGTAATAAAAGAACCAAAATGCATGTTTGCTTCTTTTTTTGTGTGTTTCAATCATTCCATCACAGAAAATTAAGAGCTGTAGGACACATTGGAGACTCAGACTGCCATGATGTACACAGTCTTTACATGTATATGTTACTGAGGCAGCAGCTGAAGAAAGTCTTTCAAAAAGGGGCAGAAACTGCAGTCAGCAATGAAAGTGATGCATTTTCTTGTGCCAGCTTTCTGCTGCTAAAAAGGAGGTAACGTGCCGGCAAACTTTAGCTCTGCTGTACTTTACTTACGCCTCAGCAAAAATGTAAAGTTGAATAAACACAGAACTCAAAAAGAAATTGAGGGCAATCTATCATTCTCCCACAATCCAGCACTACACTATATTATATGTGCGTTTATTGACTCGCGGGTCGGTACCTCTGCATTGGCGTTTTCTACGGGCAAACTGCCATTTCTTCAAGACCTTCTGGTTTAATCAGCATCGTTGTAGTTTATGATTGGCGGTTAAATAAATACAGTTTTTCGTTATGTTATGGACGACTTATCGACTTTTACTCATGTCGGTTCATTACTCTGACAAGATCTGTGACCTCGTTCATATCCAGGCATTCAGTGGGAGTTTACGTCCACAGCAGATGACTGAAACGCTGCATTTAAAAACACTTCTTGCTTTGCTTTGTTCATTTCACTCATTCAGCCTGTGAAGCATATGTTCAGTTGGATTGAGGTCAAGTGACTTAACGTGGCCACAGAACATTCAACATTAAAAGCTCATTGGTCGTCTGGATCGCTCCTGTTTTGCCCCAAATTTGAGGGTTAAAAAAAAAGAAAAAGGAGCTACCCTTCATGCTCAGTCCATGTGCGTGACTGTGGGCTGGAAGCTTAACGTGGCCTCTTACAGAACGCTTACAGTTCACATCCCCGGATGACCTTTGGCATCACAGTCACACTGGGGGAGAGTCTCCTTGTGCCTTTGTGCTCCGAAATCAAGTTGAAAAAGAAAAACACAGAATCCCAGAACCGTGATATCATGAAGGAACCGACAGCCAAAAACTGTCACAGCACTGAGTCACACAAGTGACTCTTAAAAAAAAGTGCAGGTCATGTGATACCTCTCCCACAGAAGAAACTGTGTGTTTCATCTATCAGGGGAATTTCACATAAATAAAGACGGTTTCACTGAAGCAGTTTGGCCTCAAGCAAAAGACAAAGAGCAAGAATTATAGCAGGCCACGTTATAACATCACCCATATCTGTTTTTGTTTTGAAAGTTTTATAACTGCGCAGTAAACTCTTGTGTCATGTTCACTTTATTATAGGTGATGCTTTACGGCTTTATTGTTTTATCACCGTGGTAATAAACCCTAAACAATACAAGCCCCTTAAAGAATGACAGTAAATGAGCTCAGCCACCACCTCTGAAATGCTGATATCTATTGTTGCTAAAGCGTTCATATTTCTTAAACCTCTTTACTTGCAGCTAAAGAATGGCTGCCAATGATGAAGGCAATTAATGGTGTCTAAAAGGAGCCGTAAGCAATGATGCAGTGACTTAATCTGCTTTCTATTGCAGGGGGCTTTATTGAATCTGTCAGTCTGCCTGCGTGCCACAATAGACTATTGTTCTGGAGGGGGACATGAGGGATGACTTGTGCCGGGGCAGCTGTCTCTTATGTTAGCATACACCTGAGGAGGCACACGTATACGGCTTCAGCGGGGTAGAAAGATGTGCTGCTGCTGCAGCAAAGTGGAATCATGAAAGCATATTTTCACAGTGAAATACACATGCAGTGCAGAAATGTGCAGAAATACAGACAGATATACATGTTTTTTCCATGAATTATGTGTTAAAATAGTCTGTTTGCCTGCACAGTGATAGCCCTATAAGATGTGCATGTTTAGGAATGTGCACTGACTTATAAATAAAACAACAGCATACGCGTAGCAGGAGATGCATTCACACAGTTGCTCCATATGATACCATAAAATACACCTCAGAAATCTCAGATAAGCGGGTAGAGACAGCCGATGCACATGCACGGTCGCACATGGCATGAATTCAGACATGGACTTACACACACACACACACACACACACACACACACACGGGCACCAGTGCTCTAAAAGAAGCAACTGAAAGATTAGATAAGCGCACACAGGCTCCCCTACAGTCATGCATGTAACACAAACACCTGCACACGGCATGAATGCAAAACCGTGCGCGCTCAGAAAAAGACGATAACGCTGCCTTTCACAAAATTACACTGACTAATTTGCATTAACAGGTGTGTTTTGCAAGCAATTTTATGCCAATCAGGGCAACTTTTAGTACATTTTTAAACAACATGATGTTAATTTCATTGCAAATGCAAAATATCCAATTGACTGATCGTACAAAATGGTCACTTACAGCTTACTGCTATTATGTCTGTTACAATATCTGCTCCTGGCTGGTGACTAATGTTTATTATTAGTAACTCAAAGCACTTTGAGTTTGACTTTGTGAAAGCTTTTCGTCTTAGCTGCATATTTAATGAGTCAATATTAGTCATTAATGACTTAAATGACAACACCTGTTGACTTTTCAATGTTTGAAAAGGAAATCTTTTCTTTTTTTTTCTTGCCCCAAAGCAACGAAAAGCAAGATTCTCATATTAATGCATCACATGACAATGAACACAATCAACAGCATGATCCATGAAATACATGCAGGCTTTCTGTAGACATGCAGCTGTAGGATAAATCCTCCAATTATTTCAATATTAAAGTACACATGAGGAAAATGAAAAGTGCCCTAGGTGAAATAAATAAACACCTTCTTTTGTCTGACTAACAGTCCAAAGACACAAATACTTTTCTATAGTGAGAAACTGCAAATTTTCACATTTGAGAAGCTAAAAAAAAGCAATTTTCTAGATTTTTTTATTTGAAAAAAATATTAAAAGGATTAAATAGTTGCTGATTTGCTTTATATTGCATCTCTACACCCAACAAGTGACAGAACTGTGACTAAAAACAAACAGAGAGATTCACTCATATATTGGCAGTATTGTTAGCTGTTTCAATCCTTAACATAATTAATTTTGCCTTTTATATTTCCTGCAAACTGTTTTCAGAGACAGAGCCCACAAATCTTTGTTTCCGCCTCTCTCTCTTTGTCTGGTCAGCGGCGTTCAGGAACCCAGAGGGCCCGCGGGTTAATGACTTCCCCGGCCGCTGCTGGACAAATAGATAGATGCGTGGAATGAATGGTGTTGTGGCTGATAAAGTCGAGGGGGAGTTGCCATGTGTCCTGGTCGCTGTAGAGCCCTCTGCTCTCCATTCATCAGCCACAACAGGGCCAGAGCACATGAATCACACACACACACACACACACACACACATGCATGCAGCAGAGTGTGTGTGTGTGTGTGTGGGGATACTGTAAGCAGAATACTTGCACTTTGTCTCACTTTCTCAAAGAACACAAGAAATATGTGCCAGAGGTTTTTCTATGTGATGCTCATGCGCATGAATTTCACAAACAGGCACGTGTGTGTGCGCAGAAGCAAATAAACTCTATATACTCGCATACTTCTACGTCCTTTCTGCCTTTAATCGGTCAAATAAACACTTGCACAAGAACCCATAACCTCTCAAAATACCATTTATTTAAATCAGCCACATTTCACAACAGTGTACAGAGTGGGACCATAAACTCAATAAGATCCTCCATAAGTCTCTCCGTCTAGTATTAACACATCATCTCATATACAGCAAGTGGAGCATAGTTTCCTCACTGAGTGTAGCTGCTGAACAGAAAACAGCCATACTGTCCTTTAGTAAACAAAGGCTGGTAAACAAATAGGCGAGAGTGGGTTATCATTACCCAACAGCACACACACACACACACACACACACACACACACACACTCACAGAGGCATAAAGGCAGGAGCAGTATTCATTACTGTGCCACATTAAAAGACAGCACAATGGAACATAAATGACTCTGCGCTCCAATAGCTTAATTGCTAATCTCTTCTTTTAGGACAGTGTTTATTTCATTAGCCTCGTTTGCGCCGATGCTATCTCCCCACTAATTAACTTGTTTGGATTAAATGTGTACCCCTTCATGCCAAGCAAGAAACAAACAAACGCAAGGACCACCGTGAACGCTGCGACAGAGAGAGAAGCTAAGGACAGTTTGACATTATTGACGTACATGAACTTTGTTTTGATTGGAAATACTGAACATCAAGGGCCAACGGCTGGAGTTAAAGCATCCTGGAATAAGTCTGAAGGCAATCTGTTGGCATGTTTAGTCACATTTTTCATATATTCACTTCAGCTTTTAGGGGGTAGCGAGTATAAACCTTCTGTCTCACAAAAAAAGACTAAAGATGGTAAAACAGCAGAAATGACACCCAATCTGCTCACCTGCTGACAGAAGCTTCACAAAAAGCTCAAAACAAAATACTTTCTCTCATGTTGTCCTTTTACTGTTGACGATGTCAGCTGTCATTCTACTTCACCAGTAAACTCAGTCTTTGAGCCAGTAAGCCCTGTTGAGCTGAACTCGTCCTCGTGCTGGTCAGCGGTTGTAAAATATGTTTGAATGAAAGCATCGGGTAAACAGATGCATTCCTGTGCACTTTCACTTAAACGTCAAATGATTTAAAACTGTGTCTCTTCTTAGTAATGAAAATTGAAAAATGACCTCATAAGGACAAAATCAGAAACGGACCCAAAAGCAGAAAAGTCACTGAAACAGACCTGAGTACACCTTTAACTTCCAATCAAAACTTTCTCAGTTTTGGACTTGTGGACTGTACGAGAGGTGTCACAAAAGATATAGTTCAACTCCAAACTCCAAGTTTTCCCCGTTGAAGTCATCCCGCTGGAGCCTTCTCTTCCAGGCCGCCGTGCACTCCTGGAAGGATTCTGCCAGGATCCTCCTTCATCACAGCCATCTTGATGTGGTCCACGTCTTCAAAACGGGTCCCCTTGATGACCCCCTTGAGCTTGGGGGAGGAGGAACGAATCCCACAGAGCCAGGTGGGGTGAGTAGGGAGGTTGCTCCAGCACGGAGATGTTCTTCTCAGCCAGGACCTGTTGGATGCTCAGGGCGCTGTGAGCAAGAGTGTTGTCATGGTGACACAGCCACGACTTGTCCTGCCACAACTCTGAGCAAAGCAAACGCTGCAGGATCTCTTTGTAGACGTGCTGGTTGATCGTCTGAAGGGGAAAACTCATAGTTCGTGTTTGAAATACATCTTTTGTGACTCCAGTCCTGTTTTGTCTCGACACACCTCGTATGTCTGCATCATGGCTCCACACAACAAAGAACTAGCAGAGCATCTGAAAAATCTGATTGCGAGACTTCACAAAGATGGAAAAGGATGCAGGAAGATCGATGATACACAAAAATCTGCAGAAAAGCAGCTGTATAAGTAATGAAGAGGTATAGAGCAATAGTACCACTAAGCAGAGCTGCACATACAGTGCACTACTTTCACAATTTAGCTCTGACAACAAACAGGAAAAAGTTTTAGATCTGGTAAAGTGGTTATCATTGAAAATGGGAGTTTCTGAGAGAGTGCGACAGTGCATGACATGTACGTCTTTCTACGGTGTCCAAGAAAAGCAACTTTCTTGTTCTACAGCACAAAGCTGCAAGACTTTGCTAAAGACCACAAAGACCCCTGAAGAACATTAGGAGCACATTGTTTGGTCATGTGAGACAAAGTTCAACTTGTTCAGCTCAGATGCACCAGCATTGTTGGTGTCAGCCTGGTCAGGACGACCAAAGTGAATGCATCGTCCTGACTGTGAAGCACCAGAGGTAGCAGTGTGATGATATGGGGCTGGATGTGGATGAGCTCCAAAAGCCTTTGGCAGATGACATTTAAAGGTGGCACCTTAAAAAACATAGGATATACCAAAAAAAATAAATAAATAAAAAAAACGGGCTGACAGGACGGCTCCCAGTCTGCAGAAGTTTGGCAGAAGAGGAATATTCCAGCCTGATAACCATCCAAAGCACAAAACCACGCAAGAGTTTTCTGAAGAAGAAAAAAGTGGCCAAGTTTGCTGCCTGACTTGAATCCAATCAAACACCTTTGGGATATTTCAAAGAAGAAGGCAGAGCAACACAAGCCCTCCAGCAAAGAGGAGCTGAAAGAAATGGCAGTTGTGAAGAGTGGCAGAACATCTCTCCAGGATTCTGGTATCCTCCTGCTGAGGAGGATTGAGAGCGTTATCAGAAATAGAGGTTGATATACAAAGTACTGAAGAACAGAAGATTTTAATCTCTGTAATGAAAGTTGGACTGACTTTGTTGTATTGAGCCCCTCTTTCAGTTAAACTTTTAGTTTTTAAGATTAAACCAGAGAACTTAGCCTCTGTTCAACTTAGAAGTAATGTGATTACTGTAAGGTGATATAAATGATCTGACATTTAATTAATATTGTGTTGTACTCTGTAACACTCCTTTCTCTGTATGATGACACTCCTTCAGTGAGTATTACCACCAAACAGTTGACAAAAAATACGATGCTATCAAATTAAGCTATGAATTTAAGGTTTAACGAGCTTTATGACTTTTTTTTTCTCCCTAACTTTAACCTGATTGCAGTTCTGTGATTAAACATTTTAAACCACAGTCGCTAAACGTGAACAGAGGCTTTGCAGAATCACCCTGTGTCAATAAAAGCAAACTAAAAAGACACTGAAGTGCTTTTATTTCTTCGGCTATAACAGTTATGGGAGATTATAGTTGTGCTGTGGCGTCTGTATCGTGTCTTGTTATTGCGAGATTGATCTTTCTTCTTCTAAGACAACTCCTGGATTTGAACTAGTGTTTTGTCAGTGGGACACAGGGGAGCTGAGCTTACAGGTGACACTTTATTTAGGCATTTTTCCAATCAGTTCTCATCATAATTTACTTTAGCAGCGCTTTAATGAAGCTGGAGATGCCCTGTAGCCTTCTTTCCCAGCACATTTTATATTGAGAGCATCTGGTTCCCCGGGTGGCCTGCTACATCAGATGAGATCAGAGATGTCTGGAAGCCTTCACTGGACCCCATTTGTTTTAATCTGGTACTTTGGTCAATCTATCACTCCGGTGCGGCGCAGCAACGCCGTTCTCTCATTGTGTCAGACTCTGTTAGGTGTAACGTGACAGTCTGGGTTGCTTTATCTTCACAGTTTGTGCTGCGAATGTGAAGCAAAGAAAATAAATGTTTGAGGGAATGTGCCCGGGCATGCGTGTGTTTGCGAGAGAACAAATAACAGGTTGAGGGCGAGAGACAAGTGAAATGGCAGATAGAGGTAGAAATCCGAGGTGTGTGCTCGCTAGTTTGTGCCGCTGCACCGATCCCCCCCAAAAGTGATTTCTTTATCTCATTTCTCGGTGTTTGGAAACTTGGAAAAAGGGAGAAGACAGGGCATGGTAGAGAGAAACAAAGAGAGAAACGTGTTTGCTGGTATGTGTAATTATGTCAACGTGATTGACGGTGAAAGAAAAACGATTTCTTTATCTCGATTCTGGGCGCCGGGAAAATAAGAAGTGGGTAAGAGAGGAGACGGTGAACGAGGTGAGGGCGAGAGAGGTAGCAGGAGAACGAAAAAGAGTAAAAGAGTGTGTGTGTGTGCTTGTGTGTTTTTGAGTGTATATGTACGAGGCGTGTAGAGAAGCGCAGTGATAAAGAGGCTGCAAAGACAGCAATGAGAAAAAGAGAGGGTGCGATTAGAGGGAGAAGAGTGGGCTCTGAACTATTGAACGGCGTATCTGGCTGTGTACCCTGCCATCTGTACGCGGGGCCCTGAACCCATTTAAATTCAGGACGATTGCACTGTTTCTCAAATCCTTCAGAGCTGAATGCTTTTTGCACCTCGTCGAACAGGCTCCGAGGAGCAACGCTGCAGCTGAAAATACGAACAGCAGCAGCAGCACGCAGAGGGCAGATCTCTTTGTCTGCTTAGAAAGGCAACATTATCTACCTGGCAAGAGCCTTTTACACAGGTAATCCAGGAGTTTCTCTCTTTGTGTTTTCATGGCATTATTGATGACAGGCAATTTACTGTCTGATGTTTTTTGTGCAAAATACCCAAAAGGCAAGTTAATAGTGTATGCGGTGCTGCAACATCAGCCGATTACTCAGCATCGACAACACAGCATCACCACAAGCCTGGGCTTCAAAACCGGTTGCATCGTTGAATCAGCATCACTCCAGCAAAAAAACAACATTACAGGCTTCACGAGCAACATCTGATGTATGATTTTGTTGTTTTTTTGGAGGGGGGTCTTTGCCTGACAACAAAAAGGGTCAGAAACCATAACTTTGGTAACTTCTCTACCCAATAAAATTATATTTCAGTGCAATCTCTTGACAGGCAAAAGTAAGAATAAAAGAGGGAGATGGCAGCCACATTGTGGTGAGGGTTAGTTTTTGTTTTTTGCTTTAAGTTAACCCTTGAAGAACACTTGATTGCAACTATGAGGGCCCTTTGGTAACCAGACAGGTACTGTGGTGAACAGTTTGGGGAATATTTTGATAAAAATATTCAGCTGAAATGGAGAATTGGACTTCATAACCAAAATAAACCTCATGGTATCGTCTACGTTCTTGTCCAGATTAAATCCTAATGTTGGGCTTTGTTACTTCTTTGTCAAGGTTTAGTTAAAGGTGGAGTCCATGATTCTCATCAGAAACACTTTCTGTCACTAGTTGTTCCTTCTATGTGTGCACTAATAAACATCTGGTATTTCTACACATCCATGATAACAGGAAACACGGTGGTTCAAACGAGCCACAAAATACTTTTCCAGCCAATCATCAGCAGGAGGCATTCCAGCTCATTCATGGGACGGAGGCAACACAATCATATTATCAACAAGGAAAAGTGTCGAAAAACACGGAAGAGGGACAACAAAACCAAAACTGAGAAACAATGAGGTAAGACTTAAAGTTTTCCAACTATAGAGAGACATCAAAGAGCTGAGAGGTATGAAGATGGATGCAGAGGTTGCTCTGTCACTGCTTTACAGGTGGATGGCATTATTTTGCTATGTTTCACAGAAGCAGTAGATTAGTATTATTGTGTCCCATTTGCCAGTGTTTGTGGATTTGCTCAGCCTCTATGGTTGAGTACTGCTGTCCGGAGCTGGTGTGCTGGCTCTGGGAAGCCATCTTGTCCTCTCTGCATGTTGGCTGTACAGCAGCACCTGTAGCATTAGCTTGCTAACCCCACTAACAATAAACCCATCCGTTCATCCATCCATCATCTATACACCACTTAATCCTCACTAGGGTCATGGGGGGCTGGAGCCTATCCCAGGTCACCAGTCTATCACAGGGCTACACCTACGGACAAACAAAAACACTTACTTTCACATCCACGGACAATTTACAATCACCAATTAACCTCAGCATGTTTCTGGACTGTGGGAGGAAGCCGGAGAACCTGTAGAGAACCCACGCTGCACGGGGAGAACATGGAGACTCCACGCAGAAAGATCCCGGGCGTCCTAATCGGGACATGAACTGGGAATCTTCTAGCTGTGGTGCTAACCACCGAGCCACCTTACAGCCCCTAACAATAAATGTCAAGCTAAATTTGAACTGCAAACCAAACGTCATACACAAACTGGCATCTATGCATTCAAACAGTCACATTCTCCTGCAACAGATCCCAAGATATTCTCAAGGCAAATGTGTTCATTTTTCCAGCATGTTCTGGATCTAGCCCAGAGTGTCTTCTTCATGCCCAGAAAGCTTCCAAAGTGACGCCTCAACTGACTCCTTTCATTGCATCACAGCAGTGGTTCTGCTCAAAGCCCTCAGGTTGAGCACAGCCACCCTGCAGAGGAACATTAATTTAGCAACTTGTGATTGCAATCTTGTGTTTTTTAGACATCAAAACTAAATTACCCAAAACTAATGACTATAAGTGAGGACTGGAAAATGCATTGACTGGGAAACGGAGAGGTTTGCCTTTCAGGCTAAACCACCACTTCAAAACAGCCGTTCAGCTCAACTCAGGCATCACTGCTGACAATGGACCAATCCATCAAATCACTCACTTCTATTGCTTTCTATGCAATTGCACAACTGACTGTGGTGAAACACAGCATCTGTGTCCCATTTCCCAGTGTCGGCATCAAATGAAGCTCCAGAAAAGCATTAACTTACGCTTGAACTGCTTTTTCTGTGAGCCAAGCATTCAATACATAATGGCATCAAGTAAAGACAACATAATGTACTCATTGTGTTTTATGCTTCTTCTTTTTTTTCTTCCAGCTGCAGCTGGCAATGAGTGAAACTGACAAGTCCAGCTTTACCCACATTGGTGTATCCATCCAAAAGAACTGGTATGACAATGAAACCCAGTGGAAACCACTACATCTGTATCCATAACTGCATGCAGATTTACAGGTGTATCATATTAAATGCAAGTACAACCCCCTCAATTGGACGAGTCCATAAACTCAAACAATCATCCTCAGCCTCTCAGGATACCACGCAGCACTCAAATCAGTACATCTCATCAGCACCTATTCCATCAACACTTGGTGGCTGACACTCAAGGGCAGCTTCCAATTTCAGCCAGTGATGGATGAGCTGCTGGGACAGGGGGAGGGGTGATGAACTTCAATCAGGGGGCTCCACTGGGACTGTTATCAATGGGCTACTTCCTGAAACATCTGCCACGCGGTTATCCATCATCGGATGGCCAGAGAAGCCGCCGGTGGGAATGATGGGCTCAGCCGTGAGGTCCGTGGCAGGAGGCGGACACGCGACAACACCTTTTGAGGTTTTCATCACTGTACTTTGTCATTACATGATCAAAGTGATAGCGGGACGGGTTAGCGCGCTCCAACAAGGACAGTATGCGCCGCCTGTAATAAATCAGTGATTTCCTCCGATGATAAGAGAATGCGTTGATGGATTTCTGCGAAAGTGCCTCGGGGATACTGTACAACCACATTTATCTGATCTGTATGGAGCGTGGCGGTTGTTCCTGGGAAGCAAACGTCTTCAATAAGGCTGAAATGTATTGTAGCTCAGGACAAAAATCTCATTTAAAATATGAAACATGAATTTGGAGAAATGCTGTGTTGTGCTTTTGCAGGCTGTTGGTTTCATATAACAGCACAGAAACTCCATGTAACCTTGTTCAAGGAAGTAAAACCTCACAGATACAAGAAAAATAGAGAAATTAATTTGGTTGCATCTTTTGAGTCCTGGAAATTAAAAAAGTACCAAATTTCTCTGTTTTTAGGATTTATCTCTCAGATCAAAGACATTTTTTAAGGTGTTCTCTCATTTTTAAAGCACATTATCCCTAAGTGGCCCGCCCTGTTGCTTCCGCTCCGAGTGTGTGGAGTTCAGAGTGATAAAGTCCATGGTGTTTGGTGTGATTACTCCAGATGCTGCCTGGCATGTAACTAATGAGTCGTGCTTCACCCCAGGTCAAGTCTGAGGCTTCTGCTGGGGCTTTGAAGCTTGTTTACCCTGCTGCCTGATGCCCATGAGGCCTCCATGCTCCCCTCCTGCTCCGCTCCTCTCCCTGCATACCTCACAGACAAATTAAATACCTGCATCGAAAGAAGAAAAAGAAATCACAACAGCATAAGGTTGAAAGACTCGACTTGTGAAGGCTGAATGTGTCTGGCTTGTTCTTGGTGAGCAGCTCGGCATCTTTTTGATGTTTCTGAGCACGAAATTAAATTCCCTATCTGCTCACATGGTGCAACTTACTCTGGATGATTAATGAATGAAATGGAAATGGTTAGAGTTTATTTTGCATATAAACAAAGGGTGCTTTAAGCCAGCGCCACCAGCTCACAGCCAAATGGAAGGGATTTTACCTGCACGTCTTCTGATCACTTCTGGGTGTTTTCACATCAAAGGGGAACAGGTGCGGCTTTGCGGCAACATCAGAGCTGCTGAGAGCATGACATTAATTTTGAAGGAATAAAATGTGGCTGCTTTCGATGTTTCAGAGTTAATTTAAGTGAAGCTGTATGCACAAAATTGAAATATCATTATATATAGGTGCTACTTTTGATAGAGTGCATAATAAATTTGTGTTTTTGGGCAAAGCAATAGAGCAGAATTTTGATTAATTCAACATTTTTGTAGGAGGCCGAGCCGTGCACGTCTATCTGCACAGAAACACTTCACTGCATTAAGAAAGATAGACTTCTCTGCAATAGTTTTAACTTGGAGGGTGCTCAGAGCAGAGATATTCATGACTCAGCAGAACCTGAAGTGGGAGAGGCGTTAATGACACTTGAACGTCTCCTGCCAATGACTCCTTCTGCACATTTTTTACTCAAGCAACAAGACTTTTTTTTTTTTTCACCGACTGTGGAGCTCATTTATAAAAAATACAGAATGGAGTAAAAAATAAAACTAAGGAAGACAAAGCAGCAGGAAAGGGGAAGAAAATGCAGTAAATAGAAGGAGGGCACAGCCGTCGCAGGGCTTTAAGGCACAAACTGTACTATTGTTGCACATCACTTCCCATTTCTCCCCATCCAGCTGATTTATAGTCAGCTCTATAATAAAAAGCCAAATATGTTAAAACTAATGCGTACATTACACTTAAATGCATCGCAATAATATCAAAAGGAAACTGAAGCATGTAGGGTCGACGCTGGTCACATAACTGGACAGACGTCTTCTGTAGGAGCTGAGAGTCCAACAATAAAGCTGCAAGATAGATTTTTAAAAATAAGTTTAAAGATACAAATATGGGCAAAATTCTGCTGCATCATTAAATAAATATAAATATAATGTGGTACTAAGAAATGTACTGCAAATAAAAAAAACACAAGCAACTACATCAAGTTGAAGACTTAAAAAAAAAGCTTAGTGTGCACTTCTGAAAATGTCTAAATCATTCAATCATAATCTGAAATCTAAAGCAAACACAGTCCTGCTGATTGTCTAAAGCCACACTGCACATCCTGGAAGAGTCTGTTTCCTGGTTATTGGTGAACGTACTCCTTCATATCCTCTTGTTTTGTCAATGTTGTCTTAAGCTGCAGTGCATTTCACTGTCCGCCGACATATTATTTCAGAGAAACAATCAGGAAACAGAACATAACTGAAACTACTGAACAACTACTGGTGAAAGGTTTCTATGTTGTTAACGTGTCCACGTGGTGTTTTTTATATGCTGAAAGACTTGAAGGATAAAAAAATGTACGCAGATCCAACTGCATGATTTGTCAGAAACACTTGTGGGGCTTTCAGTATTATTATTATTCTTCAGCACTGGTTTCCGATTCAAACATATGTACCTGAATTACCCCCGAGGTAAGCTGGTGTGCTCCAGGTGCAACCACTGAGGAGGGGTGGTTGTAGAGATAATTCATGGATCTGCACATTCTGGAGAAGGCAGAAGACTGTAGAGTTACATCTAAATCATTTTAAGTCAGGAAGCGATTGTTTTCACAGGAAAACCGTCTAAATGTCAAAAAGTTTGATGCACATAGAAACATGTTTAAGGGTGTAATCAACAAACTGCTCACAGACGTGCAACCTGCTACAGTTGGCCTACTGGTTTATGCAAAAATGTACGACTCCACAAACATCAGATTTCCCAAATCCCTTCTCAAACATCCTCACAAACTATCTTTGCACCTCTTACAGTCGCCACCATCAAAGACTAACGAGCAAACAATGAAGAGGTCGTCTCTGCAACTCATGTCCACTCAAGGTCAGCAGCGGGGCAGTAATCCCTCCACACCTCCACAGAGGAAAACCAAGACGGTCTCTCGGCACTTTAAGAGGGGCCACATCCACCAATTCCACCCCCCGAGCTTTATAACAAGTGGCTGCAGAAAACGCAATGTCTGAGACGGATAAAGGCAGAGCGGAGAGTCAGGTGGCTCCGAATCAGATGAAAATAAAAAGTCAGGAAGGATTTCAGGGGATTTGCAGCATCTGGCTCAAGGTTCACCACCACAGTTGTGTGTGTGTGTGTGTGTGTGTTAAGTGTGAGAAATGTGTGAGGCGTTTAGTCTTGACCTTGCCATGCCGAATCCTATTTCCCTTTGGCTGTTGCCCGGCAACATCACCTTGACAGTGGCAAATGGTCAGAAGGAGATAGAAAAAGAAGGATAAAAACAGAAACAGGTCTCCTGCCGGCTGGACGCATTTATATCACCCTCTGCTTCAAAGCTGGAGTGCTGCTTGTCCCTCCCTCCAGTTCGGCTAACGGGGGCTTTATTATTTTTTGGAGCCTTCGTGGGACAGGTCGAGGGTCAGAGGACAGCCAATAGCATCTCTGTGCTCTGGTGAAGACGGTTTAGCAGCTTTAATCTCACAGAAGTTATGGCCTTCACTTGTATGTGACCCTGCAGAGGCAGCAGGGCAGTAGGTAGTCAAGATCAAAGTCGTCCTGCAGGACGCTGGCACATATGGCCGAGGATGAGCCGGACCCCCCCCCCCGGATAAACATGATGTAATATCTGTGTGAGCTCGCAGCTGCACCCCAGGGGTCCAGCCTCTTCACCCCGGACTCTTCGCACAATGAGGTTTTTTTTCTTCTGCCATCGGCTTCGATCAAAGGGGAAGGAAATGATTGAGTGGCTTGTAACTCCCATCGAAGCATTTAATAGAAAGAAGAGGAGGCTGGACGGAGGGGGAGGGCGATGGAGAACACCGAGGTGATGGATCTGCAGGGGCCATCTGAGGGGCTGGTGTTGGGTTTATGACTGTTTGTGTTGCATTTATTAAATTATATTTTCACAGAGAGGAGAGAGAGAGCGTAAAAATATGAAGTTTGACCCAAAGTAATGTGTTATTACCTTTGAAAATGTCGTTCTTCAGTTAGTTAATTACTCCAGTGTCAAATGTCGTTGAGGGAGAAACCATCTGTCCTCCTCAAAGTCCTAGGATAGCTTTTCCTTGATCTGCTGTCGATTTTTATGCCCTTAATGTATACATTGCTTTGGACAAAAACAACTACCAAGGGACTGAATGGACCTGATGCCACACCAGAGACTGTGTTTGTGCTCCATCGCCTACAAACCGACAACATTCATGAGTTTTTATTTGCCACATGCTCATGCGTCACTGGAAGTGAAATGCAAAGCGACTGCAACAACAAGACATCACCAGAATCATTCCTTTAAAACAGCAGAAAAATACAGTCATAAATAATAATGAGTACAGAGATTGTGAAACTAATAAGTTCATTTAGGGTGTAAGGACTTGTTGAATTTACACCGAGCAGCTAATTTCTGTCTTTTGACTTGTTTGTGATTCTGAAGGACTTTGTCGTACTGAGACGAAGCAAAGCCGACATTCTGATCGTCCTTACAGAAAAATTAACTGGTGTTGGACCTGATTCGAATGTTATCAGCCCATTAAAACGACCGTTATCTGCTGTTATCACGTCCGTGGATATCGGCAGGAGGCAGCCCCCTGTACGTAGGACACAAGGCGCCTTATCATCCACTGTGATCATCGATAAACCGAGAACAGATTCCAAAGGCAACCTTTTTGCAGTCGTCTGAAGAAGTGCATGTGGGGTTGTCACGTTGGAAACCTACAAAATGCAGCTTTGCAAGATGCAGTTAACGTAGGGAAACTGCATTTTAACCAAAACCGTGATATCTTCTAAACCAAACAAAGTAGTTTTGGTGCCTCAATGCAAGAAAATTGCAAAAATCTCTGGTCCAATTATCGAACTTCATTGTAGAAGTCTAGTGGCTTGACCCATCACCCAACCTCCTAATGTGGACTTATGCTGCTCTCTGTAAGTGGAAACATGCGGCACCACCACCATTAAATGAGGTGATAATGGAGAACCATTAAATGAGGTGATAAAGGGCTGCTGAGGCCACTGACTGCTGATATATATGGGCATGATAACAACTGATAACAGCCATTTAATGGGCTGACAACCAAAGCGACTGGACAGTCAGGGAAATCTGCTGTGGAGCTCAAGGGATGCCTTGACTTTTTTTTGCAGGTAAATTCATCGTAATGTGGGAGCTACAGGAAGTCAGGTAAGTGACCAGTTACTTTGCTTGGCTGATTTATTACAACTTGAGGTCGTCTTTTAGCTTTTGGACATTTTTAATAATCACAGCATTTTACTCATCACGGTCTGGGAATGCAGTTAGATTGCTAAAAAAAAAAGTCTAACTGGGCAACAATCAGAAGTGGACAGACAAGTTTTTGGAACAGAAAATGAAGAAACTGCGATTTTTCCACCTTGCATCACCACATACTGTCGAACAAAACTTGGTGGCAAGAATCTGCAGCAGACTTTCTTTTAAAAGAAAAAAGCACTTCTGTATGCTACAGGCTTTTGGCACGGCAGGATCAGAAAATTGCTTCAATTCAAAGAAACTGAGGCAGACAGATTTATCTATATTATATCCATAACCGCAGCATCTGTGGATAGATGGGGCCAGGCTTTTATTTTGATAGAGTGTAAATGGACAGAACCATCTAATGCATGTCAAACAGCCTCGCTTCAAAATGTGATAACAAAAGTGGAATTGGCTGCGAGGATATGAGCAGAAGTGAACATGAGTTTTTATAGAAAAGGCAGTACCTGAAATATAATGCATTCTGCACACTTAAAAGTAATGTGTGCTGATTTATTTACGTTTTTTGTCCAATGAAAGTGCATTTTTTTAAGGGCGTATGTTCAACAAAATGTCTCCATTTACAGCTGAAGAATCGAGATGTTTGGGAACTCTGGAAATATTTCTTATTGAAACTCTTTAACTCAGCCCCACGACTGGGTTCAAACTGATCTTCTTTCAATGGCTATATTGTGGATTGTGTCTGTACAAATATAGAGAAAAAAACATGCATATATTCTTTCATCCATGAAGTTTGCGAAGGAAATGCCATTTGGCAAAATCACAGAGTAACAGCCAGAAACAACACAGACAAACTATCGACTCTAAACTACAACCAACATTAGCTTCTTCTGATGTACGAGCATGGGCCTGGACTTTGTGTTACATCTTGTTGAATTAGTGACCAAACAGTGGGAGGAAATGGACCGCTAGCATCTGTATGTAGGCTGTATTGTGTTAGCTGTAGCACAAAACAAATCCCAAGAACACCTTGAAATATTTTCATTTGTCTTAAACGATGTGGCCAGTCTGCTTTGTACACGATGGTACATTTTTGTTGTGGAAATTTAGTGAAGAAGTTTAAGTTACAAACTATCCATCCATCCATTATCTATACACCGCTTAATCCTCACTAGGGTCATGGGGGGCTGGAGCCTATCCCAGCCGACTCAGGGCGAAGGCAGGTTCACCTGGACAGGTAACCAGTCTATCACAGGGCTACACTTAGAGACAGACAACCAAGCACACTCACATTCACACCTACGGACAATTTACAATCACCAATTAACCTCAGCATGTTTCTGGACTGTGGGAGGAAGCCGGAGAACCCGGAGAGAACCCACGCTGCACGGGGAGAACATGGAGACTCCACGCAGGAAGATCCCGGGTGTCCTCACCAGGACGCCAACCAGCAACAGTGCTGCCAACTGCGCCACCTTGCAGCCCAGTTACAAACTAGACAAAGAAAAAGAACAAAATCTGTCTTTAAATCTGTCTTTTAAAACAACACAATAAAAAACAATCTAATTCATTCACTTAGATAACCATTTTAAGTTCCAACATTTTTTAAAGGTTGTGCTGACATAATAATGTTGGTAATTGCATCAACTTAAAACCTGATTTTAAATTACATTCAACCTGAAGTAGCTTAATGAAATTGGTTTGACAGCTTAACTGTTCTTCACCTTGAGTTCAGGCTTTCAGGTCTTCTCCTTTTTTTAACATACCTGGACAATTTAAGTTAGTTCAGGAACATGTTTATTTGTGGAGGATAAACTAATTCAGCCAATTTCATGTAGGTTGTTGGTTGAACCTAATTTTGCAAAATGCAAATTGTTGCACTGGTGTTCTTTCTTGAGCCTTAACATTATTCTTTAGAGCAGCCCAAATAAAATCTGTGTATAGTCTAAGAATTAAACATTTGTATTTTTATCGATCACGGCATTGTGCGCACGCAGAGTTTGCTCTGAGGAGTTTGCTTTATCAGCCTACACAGCAAACAGAGCCGCATCCTCTCCGTTTTACCTCAGAGATGATCACAAGAGCGCAGTCAGCAAACTTTGTGCAGAACACAACAGAACAGAAAGGCACAAAGTTCAGGAGTCACTTTACAAGTCAGGAGAAAGTGCAAAAGCAGATCATTAGAGAGGAATGTCTTAAATGACCGGGAGCTAGCACGCTGCGCTTACACATGACACACACACACCAAAATGTATGAAAAAATAAATAAATTAAGAAATAAAAATCAATGGTATCAGCAGATTTGGCAGCCGATGGACCGGAGCAGATGTGAGCAAAGGTTAAGTGTCAAAGCACTGCAAAACATTTACTCGTTGAGGAAGATCTATTCGCAGCAGGGCACGAGCTCCATGTCATTACTGAAAGGTCAAAGGAAAACATGGACCAGCAGCCTCTGCAGTTTTGAGCTGTGAAGCAGCCAATCAAACTGGATCGAGTTTGCAATTTCTGCCGCTACCGCTACAGTAAATCCTTACAGTAATGCTCGATGAAAGGGATTTGTCTGGATCTGTGTGGAAAAGTTAAAACTGGTTTCAATTGGAAAGCTAAAACATTTCCAGTTTAGTTTCAGTTCAGTTTTTTGCATCGTGTGTAATATTTCATTTCATGTGCAAATGACATCTTTTCATTTCTTAGGTGTAATATTTTAGCTTCATGCACAACTTTAATTATCACGTGCAACATTCTGATTAAATGTG
>NW_007579039.1:82547-91998 GCF_000690725.1 Stegastes partitus | reverse complement strand
AAAAAGATAACTGCAATGGAAATGGAAACTGTTCATGGTTTTCTGTATCTGAGACATAACAAATCTCAGTTTTCGACCAAATGATCCTGATTTTCACCTTGTTTTGTCTTTTGAAAGTTTGCTGGAGTTTCGTCATTTCATGCCAATTAAACTGTCATCATTCAGAAGTGATTCTCCTTTTTTTTAGCCCCTTAAGGTTCATTGCTGAAGTCTGAGCAAAGCTGAGGCAACAAATTATATTCAAAAGTATGCTTGTTGCATGAAAAAAATAAAATACGTTGCAAGACGCAGGGTGCTTGGCAGCTTTGTTTATTCGGCCAGACAAGAGAGAAAGGAAAGCCTGAGAGACCACCGCAGCACAGTCTGTACTTAAAACACATTTGAAGTCTGCTTGCCACAGTCCAATGTGTGGAATTCCCTCCTTGGCGAATGTATCTCATAAATTTAGCATAAGAGAAAGAAAGAGGAGAGAGACTGGAAATGGGAAATGGAATTCAAAGAAAGGAGAGAAACTTTCTGTATTTACGTTTGAAGGAGCCGAACTTCAGTCCCGGGTTTCACGATACCGACACGACATAAAACTCCTACAAAATAACTTCCTCAATACAGCTTTAGTGAACCGGGTGGATCATTTTATTGTCCAACAACTGGCCCAGCTGAATGCCGACGGAGCCAGAAGACAATGTAATTAGCCTTTTTACTATCATGTCTGACCGCAGGAAGCCTAATTGTTTCTACTGACAGCAGGTCGAGGGGGGAAACTGAACACCCATTTGTTACAGTCCTCTGCTAACAAAGGGTTAAATGAAGAAGAAGAAAAAAATCCATTACCATCCCCTGCTAAAAAAAAAAAAAAAAATCCATATGATTTGATTACATGCAAATGGAGGGAGCATATTTATAATTGAACCTTAAATGTTAATTAGAGTCTTAATGAGATGAGTGTGATAAGAGGTATGTTTTGCATATGTAATAATATGCTGATTGGAAAAGAAAAATCTCCTCCGAAGGTTCTTAACCTCTGAATCACATGTGAATGAGTGTAATCCTGTGAAATTACACAGGATGCATGATGTGTCCCCTCCCACCAACGTCTGTGGAGTCGAGCACAGTTTGGTCGAAGGCCTGAACAGCTCAGCACGCGCCGGCATCAGAAATGTAATCTCCTCACACAAACACATCGTCGACGTCGTGGAAATCCACATCTTCTCATCTGCACTGGTTCCTTTTTCTTACTGACTGTATTACTGTGATGTTTCATAATTGATCCACTAGAACTGTGTGGTTGTTTGGGGGGTATTTCTTTCATTTGCAAGTTAATCTACATATAACCTGCAAGACGAGGTCCTTTTCAGAATGCAGCAGGCTTTAAGCATCCTTATCCTTGGATTTCACCTGTGATGTGTAAACATGTTTGTAATCTTTATATTTATGATTCTCATTCTGTGCGGCATTGAAGCTAGTCATGAGGTGGAATGGTTTTTTGGTTGTTTCATCAAGCCCTAGAGCATGTTCATTGGTGGTGGAGTCAGAGCCACTCCTTGTTGTACGACTGCGTTTTAGCCACATTATCTGTTTTATTTAGGTTAAGTATGTAACTTATGATTCTGTAGCACTCTAGCATTATTATTACATTAGTTAGGTTGTTCTCCATAATTAACAACACTGTCGTATCCCACCTTAATATGCATTACATCTGTATTACATGTTAAGGTATTGTATTTATTTTTTGTGGGGCTGGTCTCTAATATTTATATTACTCTGGAAAAATCACACTTTAAGAACAATTATGGGGTCTTGACTGAAGTTTTTTTTGGTTCTCATAGGTTTATTGTGTAACGCCATTTATTATTCTTTTCACTGAAAGATGCTCTGGTGCAGCAGCTGGGATTAGATAAGATGTTCACCTGACTTTACTATTTTATTTTTGTTGAACTTGTTTTGTAATTTGACATTTGTCTGGTTGTTAAGCACTTTATAACTCTCTTTTTGAAAAGTGGAATAAAAATAAATAAAAAACTTGATTATTTTAGTTGTTGTTGGTATATATGTTGAACAGCCAGTAGCCCATGCAGTGAATAACAACAACAACAACAACAACAACAACAACAACAACACTACTACTACTATAATCATAATAATCCCAAAAGAGGAGGATGCTACAAAGATAATATTACAACAGGAAGCTAGTCAGGCCCAGCAGAAATAAAAACAACAAGTGGAAAAATAAAGTTCTGGAAAATGATTCAAAATGCAAAATACAGAGTTTCAATCTGACATAAATAATATAATAAAAACACTAAAAATGTGATTGCAAATTAAAGGAAAGAAGAAAAAAAGGAAAAGACTATTAAAAATAAAAGAAAACAAGTATAAAATGAAAGTATAACAGAGACAACATCATATAAAAGCAAGTCTATAAAAATGGGTTTTAAGAATTGATTGAAAACAAAACTCTGATTCTGAAGGTCTGGTCTCCTCTGGTAGGACACATGACTTGTGAGCATAAAAGTTCATAATCCACTTTGTGAACAGTTGCTTCACACATTCACAGACAAAAAACTTGACACCCTTTTAACTTGCCTTTTCCAGAGCTTTCAACTGAATGAATGGAGTCAGGTCAGCTGGTGAGGACCCTCCTGCAGAGGAGAGGATCTTGTTAGTGAGGAGGACAGAGACAGAGAGAGGACCACCGTGGAGACCTCCTCACATGGATGGGATGTCAGAACATCTAAAGTTTCACAAACAGCACAGAGCGAGTACCAAAACACAGTTAATACACGATGATCTGTGGTTCCCCTTAAAGAGGATTTTACTGGAACTGGTGTTTGTGATGGTAACGAGGAACACTTCAGACAAGTGACAGGATGAACGCTGGAGACCAACAACATCAACAAACCATCACAGCATCAACTGGAAGGGGGTCAAAGCCACTAACCAGGAGTCAATGGACATCCAAAGACAGAAGCTGTTTCATATGTTGGTCACCTGTTGACAGCTAAAGGAGCACCTCCACAACTCAAACAGGAACTGCGGTTGAGAAAATGTGAAGTTTTCTAACTCCAACACTGTTTTTCTGACAGAATACAGGACGTCTTGTTCAAAGTCTTTGCTCTTCTGCACACATTTTAAGTCTGACCTCTTTTAACCCCAGAACAAAAAGGCCTCGAGCCTGACAGTTTTCCTTGAGGATGCAAACTGGACTGCATTGTTAGGGTCCATCAGTGGAGCTGCATGAGGACAACTCCGCTTTAGCTGAAGCATAGCCTATGTGATTGAAGAAAAAAAAAGCTTTCCGGAGAAGCTACGGGGGAGAATCGGTAGCCGCAGCCTCGATAGCGCCAAATCCTTTATTTAGCCTTTTGTTTCATTTGGTCTCTGCAGTCCGAGATAAGCTGCATGTGTGGGCTAAGCACAGACTAACCCTCTCAGCCATTACATGCCGGCACTAGTGGCCAAATCTGGACAATGGCAGTGTGGTGGGCGAGCTAGCCATGTTTGGAGGGCAGTCTGTGAGAACGCTGGAGGTTGCAGGGACAAAGATGTAAAGAGGATAGCAGGAAAAATGTGAAGAAATGTGACCAAAGTCCCATCTGCTCGAGACTCCTGTATGACAAGTCGTCGTCATCGGGGGCAGCTTATCTGGAAACATGTCATGTAGCGCTGCAGTTCAGGCTTTTTTGCTCTCCTTGACTGCAAAGAACATGGATCTTTGTAAACTGCTTTAAAAAGAAATGCATTATAGCTTAAAGCAAGGGCGCGCTGACTGGTACGTTATCTCTCAGCTGTGATCCGTTTGCAGATCTGCTGTGGATACTTGGCTGTCGGCTCTGCAGCACTTTTTTTTTTTTTAACGACAATGTGCACTTTTATTGATTGAAATCTCCACGGTGATCTTATCAGCGCCCGTCTTTCAGCAGTGGCAAAAAGTTTGGTTAAACTGAAAAGAAACACAAGAGATAAAAATGACGGGAGTCGGTCCTGTCAGAGCATTGGAGACGTGACTGCAAAACCTATTTCAGATATTGATGCGGGTCTAATTTGTCGTGCATATAGAATAAAAATGACCCCCACAGCCATGAGAAGACCCCAAATCTTTGGACTCCACACGCAAACATCACCATTACATCTATATTCTGAACCTTGTGGCCGTCAACGGGAGCGGAGAAGAAGAGAGATGGGCTGATTCAGGCTTCGGGGCCTGGATGGACAGGCCTTGGCCTCAGGTCACTGACTCCATGTTTTTCATTTGGAGCCCCTATCTTGGTCACTCTCCAGTCTTTATTTTCCATTAGGAAGAGAAATGCCCGTGCAAGGAAAGTGGAAGTGCAGAGAGAAAGAGGGCAACACACACACAGCGAGAGCAGAAACACAAAAGACAAAATGGCTTTCATTCGCACAGCAGTAGAGGGCCAGAGGTCCCTTATTTTTTTCCTCTTTGGGTTCTTTCTCTTCATTTCTAGCCTCCTTTCATCTCCTCTGTGAGGCATATGGCTGCGCACGGCGCTTTCAAATCACATAAAAGATGTTTACACATGCTCCACAAGTCCCTGTGATTGGCTTGTTTTGTGGAATTGTATGCAAATCTACATAAACCCAGATCACTGCAATGAGAAGAAATACTTTCATGAGCACACACACACACAGCCGGAGACTTTACATGTCAGCTTACTCCAAGACACACACACACACACACACACACACACACACACACACACACGTGCATAAACTGTTGGAGGCAAATATGAAGTGGAAAGAATAATCTCTCATTCTGGTTATGAGGTATCCGTTTGTGGAATTATGTGTGAGGTTTAGCTCGTTCCTGTGTATGTGTTGCTCGGTGCGGGGCGGTGACAGTGATGAATAAGCATTATTAAACAGGAGACACAGGCCTGGTGGTGTCATTAATCTTCATCCTTACTGGCACCGTCACAGAACTCACTCCTCGTTCGCCCGTCACATCCGCACATCCCAGCGTCAGTCTATGAGGGAGCAGAACCGCTTGCTCACGTTCTGGTGGGGGTGTTGACGCGTTTGGCTAACAGAAACCGGACCGTGTGCCGGGTCACAGCGAGACGCAGGAGGTGATTAACGCATGCTATCATCACATGACTGATGGGACAAAGAGAGAGGATGACACCTTGTCCGGTGGCTCAGAATTAATCGCGCTCAGCTCGGGGTTGATCCACAAGTCTATTGAAGCGAATGAACTACTTCTGAAAAGGAGCCGTAAGAGGAGGCTCGCTGACAGTGAGTGTCGCACTGCGGCTTCTGACATTACACTTAAAAAAGGATAAAGACATTCCCCCGTCTGGTCGCTCCTCACGTGGAAATAAAAGGCAGGGATGAAGAGGAGTAGCCTGGAGAGGAAGGAAGAAAAAAAAAAGTGATGAATCATCAGGCAGTCCTCTTTTATCAGCACCTCATATCAGCAGGTGGGAGGAAGAGAGGAAATAATGGGATCTGTAAGAAAACCAAGAGACTCACAGTGTTGTATATGTGCATAGGTGCACACAAAGCAACCTGTGAATGCAGTCAGTCATTTGTCTTAGAAGCACATTTGCATGCTCTCTCCCACACGCTGTCAACACACAGAGATGTTTACTGGGAGCCTTGTTCTTAAACATATGTACAGTTAAGCCCAACATGATTCAGACCCCCATTATCGTGATTTTTAATTTGACCAATAGGTTTCTCTCGACAAACAAGTGACAAACGACAGTCTGGAAAAGATGTAAAGGATCACTGAAAACGATTTCTGTGCTTTTTTGTTAGATTTTGACCAAATAAAGCAGCAAACCGTGACATAACCACCACAGTAATTAAACAGTTCCCGTATCTGCTAGCAAGCTTTCTGCATGTCTCCACTAAGATCTAGTTCCACTCCTCTGTCATCATGGTCTCCAGGTCTTTGAGATTAAAGGCTTTCTCTGGTCCTTCACTTCCCTCCACAGATTCTCAAATTGGATTCATTTCTGGACACTAAAACATTTCTGTTGTCGTCTGTTAACCGTTTCTTTTCCACTTTGGCTGGATGTGCCAGATTGTTGTCCTGTTAGAAGATCCAGTGCTGCTCAAGGCCTGCAGACCGCCTAATGTTTTCCTCCAGGATCCTCATGTCATCCTATATACTCTTCATAACGCTGAACAACACCCTCAAAGCTTTACATTCCCGCCACCATGTTTGACAGTTGTGATTGTGTTCTTGCTTCTCCTTTCTTTGTCCAAACAAAAGCTGCATCCTTGTTGCTGCACAGCTCCACAGAAGTGATGACCAAAAGCTTTCTTCTTTGTCCAGGTGAGCTTTTGTGTGTCTGTTTTGGAGAGGAGGCGTCTCCGTCCATGGAAGCCAGCCTTGTTCGATGTTTGCTGGAATGTCTGATTAAGATTTTGTTACCAGATCTGCTCATATTCATCAGGATGATCTTGGTGTTGATCCTTGGATTGATCTTGGACTCCTAACACCACCATTCTTGCCAGCACAGGTGTGACTTCTGGCTTCCTGCTGAGTAAGGTTTATTTACTCCATGATAAGTAAACCTCACGCTAGGTTAGGGACGAGCTAAGTATAAGTAAGTAAGAACAAATGACCAAAAACACACTGGAGTTTGCAGCTTTAGTTGCATAAAACATTACACATTGACGTGCAAAAACACAATAAAAGAAGTAAAAATAGTTTTTCTGAATTTGTCCTTTTAAAGGCGTTTCTTTCAGTTGTCTCTTTCCTTTAGCTGCTCAGTGTCAATGTCTAGAAAGTCGGGGCTGATCAGATGCATAAATGACCTGTTCAGTTACAACCCAGTCTCACGGCAATTCATGAAATAGTCACGAAACTTAATCAACTGATTCGTGTCCAGGGACACCAATTTCCCAATTTTTTCATGTTCCCCAGCACGAATTTCAAACCAATACATTTCAATTGGAATGATCGTTTGTGTCTGGGACATCTCAGCACACATGCTGTGATGACAGTCAGGCATTAACCAGTTTTACTGTTATGGCTGGTCCACGTTAATAACTACAGAGATCACTATACAGATGTGCGCCACACTGACCAACGTTCTGTAAACACCGGCGCTGAGCAGCTCCAGATTCTGGAGATCACGCTGGGAGGTTCGCCATCTACTAGAATCATTGGAAGTTCTTCACGGATCTTCTCACTCGACAAAAAGACCTGATCTGCATTGACAAACAGGCTTATAGTCTTTGTCCTATTTCATCTTATTTCTCCTTCACATTTCTCTTAAGTTTAATATTTGTCTCCCTGTTGTACAACATAACAAATCACAGCATCAACAATTAAGTACTTACTGCTTACAAATACTTAGAACACTAAAAAAATATGTGGTACTCTTCAGTTAAACCATCAAATTGTTAAATTATGTTCGAATTAATTCATTCTAACCAAATATGCTTTGCAATGTAAACACAAAGATTCAACAAAATAGTTTCAGCTCACAGTGTTTCACAAATCAATATTAAGACATTAACACAAGAATTAAATTTAATGTTTCTTATGTAAATATAAAAAGAACAAAATCCAACAACGTCTTGATTGTATTACAAAGTGTAATAATATATTTTATTGCTTCGTCCATTGTTGTCCAAAAACATGGAGCCACGCTGTTTATCCACCTCTAAAAATAGTCCACAGTGAACGCACAGTTTCCTGTCTGAGTCATGTTTACTAAAATCTGTTTTTAGAACATTTCTAGGGATTGGGGATGAGTTCCAGACAAAGTAATGAAACCAGAAAGTGTTTTTGAAAAAGACTATCATGTTGTTGACACACACACACACACACACACACACACACTCAACTTATATGCATCTGATCATTACCTTCAGCACCTCCACCAGATGGTCACCCACAGCGGCGCCTCCCTCCACAGGTGGTGGTACTTTCCCCTTCGCTCACCTATCTCCTCTGCCCTATGATCACAGAACATCTGGTTCCACCGTGCACCGTATACTTGTCTCTGTCTAATAAAACCGTGGCCCGAGCCCTGAGGTCATTTCCTGGATTTGCCATATTTTTCTGCCTCTTTACTGCGCGGTGAAAACAAGGACAGGAAGCAGCGGGAGAGTTGACGGTGGTCGAGCAGCACCGGGTCAGCCTCCAAGAGACGAGCTGAGTGGTGAAAGTTGAGCTGTCAATAAGAACCGGGGTGAAGTCCTGACATCAGCTCGCTCTTCAGTAGCTGTTTTCATTGGAGCTTCTCACTCTGGTGGACTAAAGCGCTATAATGTGCCTCCAAACTAAAGGGCTACAGATGAATAATCTTAATTTACTTTTAATTACTTTTTAAATGAATTTACAGAAGCATACTTCTTGTCGACACATGTCATTGATATGCCATGTATGTATAGTTTAAAAAAAAGACATGAAGGGATGCATCCGACCAAACCTCTGACCTCCTGCAACACAAACACTGTACTGAATTTTACTATGAAGACCAAATGTGTAACACAAATAGAGCCAAAATCTCCCAATGAATTGTTGACTGTCAGACAAACTCTCCTGCAACAAAAAACTAAAAAACTTTAATGTCTTCTCCAATAATGCCAACAAGAAAAATCACAATTTATTTGTCATTAAATCCAGGCAATCATCATTCAGGTGGTGTAATTGCAAAGATGCAACGTCGTCCTTTTCACAAGGCCTGAACCGGCAACATCATTATCTCAAAAATGTAATATAAAAAGCATTTAGGAATCATTACACGTCAAGTCTTTCGAGCTTGTGCAGCACAGCGGATGCATGATCTGCATTCATATTAGCTTCTGAAACAGAAACAAGCAAACTTGCTGAACTCTTTGTGGGACTGAGATAAATGGCAAATGTAGGTTTCTGAGCAGAACCCGACAACCTACCCAGAGCACCACGCTTTAAATATTAAACACTCACCTGGTTTGAAACATGGCTGCAGAAAAAGTTCTTTCATTTGCGGACATGAGTTTGGGGGAAACAGACAAGACGACTTCTTGGCAGATCCACATGTGGAATTACAATCCACAGCAGCAGCAGCATGTTTTACATTTCAGACAGTCACTAAGCAGGATGTGTGAGGTAGCTGATTGGGAA
Source organism: Stegastes partitus (assembly GCF_000690725.1). NCBI lineage: Eukaryota > Metazoa > Chordata > Actinopteri > Pomacentridae > Stegastes > Stegastes partitus. Next base: position 82,913 of record NW_007579039.1, on the reverse strand, counting down.
AACAGGTGGGTGATGACAAGTGCTATTAAAAGGTACATCCTCTGCACAGAAAACTGAGCTTGATTAGTGATTAATAAATCCAGGTATTTATCTTTATTCTAGTGCTATAAAGTTGTTGCAGTACTCCTGTGAAATGCATTTAAGAATTATTAAACACACAGTTGCTGCATTCAACACTGAGCTGTGTCAGGATTTTTACGGCTGCTTTTCTACTCTCCATTGAAAACTGACTAAATAATGTTGAGTAGCTTTAACTGAACGTTCGCCACAAAAAATACAAAGTCTAGCTGTTGGCAGAAACACCCCAAAGACCTCCTTACATGAGAAAACTTAAAAAAACAAAAAATCTAATAAAATGAAATACTT